>NC_083585.1:26850521-27150521 GCF_027579695.1 Neoarius graeffei
GAATGTCATCGCTGTCAGCAAAGGTTTCATAAAGTTTTTTAGCTTTTGTGCGGATAACGTTGGTATGCAGCGTAATGTTCTTTTTCCTGCAGTCTTTAATCCACAAAGCTAAAGCAGACTCCATCCTTACGATGGTCTTGTTGCGGACAGTCGCAACCCTTTTTGCATCCTTGTTAAAACTTATTGCTGCTGTCGTCCTTATTTTATTTTCCTCCTTCTTTATGGAACGAACCGAAGATTCATTTATTCCGTAATGGCACCCCACAGCAGCATAGCTTCTACCTTCCTTCAGCATGTCCAAAAGTTTAACTTTTTCTGCGATAGTTAGCATCCTCCTCTGCCTTTTGGGCGCGTCTGGAGGTGCCTTTGTCGGTGCAGGACGTTTCGTCGACATTGTGGGTTTTGGCATGGAAAAAAATTGCAAACGTAAATTTGGCAGGCTGTACAGAGACGAGGCACGGAAACGGTTGACACTGGTGTAAGTGAAAGACCAATATCAACTTTTTTCACTTCTAGACTACAGTCCCTTAGCCAATCAGGATTCTGAACACAATGCACTGTAAAAAAAAAAAAAATCCGCGAAACAGCGAAGCCGCGAAAGATGAACCGCGTTATAGCGAGGGTTCACTGTATAACTGAAAACAACTTTTATTTCCATGAAGCATTGACCATATAAGAAAATATAACATTAGTTGTTAAGATAACTCCTGCTCTACAATGTATGATAAAATCCATAAATATTTACCTGGTTGCTAATGTAACAAGGACACGAACAAGCTTTTAAAAGTAAAGGAAAAATATTGATAAAATCAATTTTTTGCTTTTATTTGCTTACTTTAAACATTAACACTGAATAAGAATTCATTAGAAATTAGTTCAACATCATAAACACTGAAAATATGAAATACCAGTATTTCACAAACTTCATAAAATCTCTAAGATTTGAACAATAACAACAGTCATTAACAGGAAACAGTTTCATCCTATATGGGGTAAAATGAGATTATTGAATTCATTACTTTACTTAGTCACACTTATATCTGCACTTCTCTAGAGCACGTGTTGTGGTGTGTGAGATCCCGCGAGAAGTTATCTCGCGTCAGTTCAGCTGACCTAGATTGAGTAAATAGGTCTCGCAGGTTGTGAACAAACCAGGAAGTGAGTGGACACCAAGTTAGGATGTGAGAAAAAAACATCGATAATTTCTTTTATTGCCGTTTGTTTAAATTTCTTTCTACCTACATCGTTTTATAGTATATTCTTCTTTATATTAAAAACAATCATGATTTCAACTCATTTTATCATTTTTTATAAGTCTAACGTAACACGGTAGGACATCACAATGTTACGTTCACAACCTATTTTTAGTGGATGAATTCGAAGCTAAATAGTTTATAGAACCTTCTTAACTTTATTATGTGAGTGTAAAACTAAATTGCAAGTACAATGAAACTAATTTTATTGAAATTCTCAGAAAGTAATGGTTTATTTAAGCTCAAAGTCAGCAAATATTCCATGTCACAAAAAACGTGTCATCCGTGTCCAGTCACAGGGGAAGAAAATGTTTCACATTTCTTTATTTCAAAAGAAAACTTCATTTTTTTATTTATTTTATTTCTTCAAACAATATTTATGGATAATCTGCTAAATATTTCTTTAAATCATGGAAATTAAAGATGAAATGATTATGTAAACCCAGACCAATGAAAAGTAACATCATTTCATGGACTGACCCAAATATCACTAAACGCTGCAGGGTATGAATGAATAGCTTACTGTGTCAGTGCACTGGTAGGCAATGAATTTCCTCATCAACGCAATGGCAGTTGCTCTCTCCTCGCCGATCTACACAAACATTAACGCGAGTGAGACACACGTGGCACAATAACCAATTTCAATTCTCTAATCCAAGCCCGCACATACCTTACATTTGACGGTCCACAAATTAGGATCCCTGAAATACAGCACATTATACAGTCAAACAGTACAAAGAGTGCCTGTGCAGAAGTCTATATTCAGAAATTCATTACATTTCATAAGGTAGATCCACACACTAAAACCTACTTGACACCAGGGAGCAACTGTTGCTGAGTGATGTCATCAGAAAGATCCTCTGATCCTCCATAAAAACTGGGAGTGAAGAAAGGGGAGGGGGGAAAAAAAGGGTTAAACACGGTATCTGAGTAGGGGAAAAAAAAAACCCCACTACCTATTCACAAGAACTACAGATAAATGGATGATGTACTGTTCTCCTCCTGAAGACTTGGCATATTTCCTCATATAGTACTCTCCCAGTGCTTCCTCTCTGGAATCTCTATAAATGGAGAAAAACAATGTTAAATGATTTAATAAGCCCAGCAGCCAGCAAGAAACCAAACGTCAGGCACATCTATTCACCTCCAAAGGTTCTGCAGTCTGCGAGAACCGGAATGATCCTCATCCAGAGCGACAGGATCAAGGTTGGAAACTGGATAAAGTGGAAAAGATACTGATTAGGGGGGGGGAAAAAAAAAAAAAAGGAAAAAAAAAAAAAAAGCTTTCAGTTATGAAAGTAGCATGTATCCACTACTGAAGTGGCAGTTCAACCTACTGTCTGCCACTTCTGGCTGTTTTAGCTGGCCAGACTGTTTCATCTCAGCAAATAATTACTTAATTTGTATTAAAGCCAATATAACTGGCATTTAAGTTAATTCACAACTACTTGAAGTGTTGGGTGAATGGCGGAGTTAGACAACTGCTACTAATAGTAGGTAATTTATCAAGATGGTGTCTGGATGAGTAACTAAAGGTGTGCGTGAAACTTTTTTTTTTTTACATCCCATACCCACCAACTCCCAAAGTACAGGAATTCAGACCAATCCAGCCCACTCCCACAGCGGTTACTGTTTGCACCAAACTCTGACATTCTGATAAATTTACTTTGCTCTGTTTGATAAAATATAAACGAATTAGTAAACCTCTGTGACCCTGACCAGGATAAAGCAGGTACTGATGAACGAATGCATCATACACATTTTCAGGTTGATTCATTTTTGTCCCACAAGCTTCCCATGTTCATATTACACTTAACACAATACAACCAGATTTCAAAATAAGATGGAGGGCTTTACATAAGGCTTGTGCAATACTGGGTTTTCAATTTTGAAATATTGTGGTTAAACAATGTAATTGTCCAGAGCTGACAGCCTAAAAATAGATATAAAAGCATTTCAGCAAATATCAGGTATAAGGAGAGCGCCGGGGGGGAATATATAAAATATATCATCTGTGCAGTGTAGAGTTTCAGCAAATCACGAAAACTGGATCGTGAATTTTTTTTTTTTTGGTAATTCTGCATTAATGCACATCAGAGCCTAAAATTATACAGGATTTTCAATGTAGTCCTTCCACAAATCAGCTGTGTAAAGACTTTTTTAAAATCAATCCAAGATGACCGGTGCAGGAGGAAACAAGTCGAACTCCGTCAATGGCATCAATGGGGATGCCTCTACTACAACAAAGGCCCTGTCCACACAGCAACGGATTCAGGTGAATCCGATAAAATTGTTTATCGTTTCGGCCTGGCGTCCACACGGCACCGGCGTTTTGGGTGCCCCAAAACGCAATCTTTTGAGAACGGGTTCCAGAGTGGAAAGATCTGGCAACGGCACCATTGCGAAGTCGTCTGGATGAGTAGAACACGCCGGGTAGAAGTGTAACAAACTCGATGCGAGTTGTCAACAAATCCTATAACTTGGTTCATGAAACGCACTTACAAAATATTTTCACTGTGAATATTTATTGTGTAATGGTGCAAAGTGAGAGAGAGAGAGAATAGCCCTGAGGGCAGAGTCAATCCCGCCAGCAAAAATAGGGGGAAAAAAAAAAAAGGAGCGATCTCACCTCTTCAGATGTTGGTTTAAGTCCTACAATACATTCCTCAAAAAGGGCGTAGAAGAACAAATTAATCCATCAACGTGTAGCATTCAATTTATTCCGGACCATTAAAGACGCTGCCTTCCACGTAGAATCATACGTCATCCTCGCCACCATATTGGATGGGTCAAAGCGGAGAATAAAGATGCCTCATTCATGTGCTGCGTTTAACTGTACCAACAGGTTTGCCGTCCAAACGAGATCACATGGGATTACCTTTCACAGGTGAGACTGGAAAAATACTTTTCATTGTATTTGGTCATTATAACGTAATTTTACGAACAGATTTTTCTGACTTTGTGGCTAATATGAAGTCTCGCGCATAATAGTTTATGCGCATGCGTCCTTACTTCTTCTATTGTTCTGGTGTCTCCAAAGGGACCATCTTACAGA
Organism: Neoarius graeffei; assembly: GCF_027579695.1. Taxonomy (NCBI): domain Eukaryota; kingdom Metazoa; phylum Chordata; class Actinopteri; order Siluriformes; family Ariidae; genus Neoarius; species Neoarius graeffei. The sequence continues at coordinate 26,854,830 of NC_083585.1, forward strand.
GCCCCTAGAGGTGTGGCATGTGTATTGCATCGTTTTCAGCAAGCGTTGCGTTGCCATATGTACCTGATATTTTACTGATCCGTTGCCCATGTGGACGCGATATTTTTTTAAATAACATCTCGTTGCCATGTGGATGTAGCCCAAGTCTAGTCTTTCTTATTACCAATTTGTTCTGACAGAACTACCTTTAAAATATACTTCAAATGTGATGGAAGCTATTTAAGACGAGCAATTTCAAACATTTGACCTTGCTGTGACCTTTATCCTTTTGGATCTATTCAAAAACCTAGGCAGTTCATCTGTTGGTTACAATAATGGTTCCTTATCAATCCTACAAACATTCAACCGGTCGTTCATGAGATAACCGCTCTAACGATAATGTCAGATGAATAGACGGATAGCCACCCAAACACATCATGACTCCACCACTTAAAAACAGGATTTTGAGTCACTTGCAAATTATCACCATCATTAAAGCTAGACGGCTTTTCAGATTTTTCAAGTGTAGGTCATAAAAATAATTTTCCCCGACACTCTATTTTTGTTTAGTGGACCGAAAGCTACTGCATTCGAATCACAGACTTCCAATTATTAGGTTTTTTTAAAAATAGAACAATTAATGAATTTATCTCCACGTGGCCCTAAATTCTCCGCTACTTTTTCCTGCTTCACCATGACCCAATTCAAGATACTACCGTCATGCATCACGTGGTGGGCTTTCCCCGTTCAAGCAAGGCATTGTGGGATACAAATTTGAAACAGGAGAGAAAAATGGAGGACGCGAGTGTGCGAATGAAACGTGAAAGACCGACTACAGTAACGGAAAGCGAGACGACATTCTATACAAAGGAAAGGAAACGCAGGACCAAACTAATATCAGCGGTCAGCGAGCACCTCGGTGTGATCAGCTGTTCGTTTCGCGACAAAATGATGGAACTGTCAGTGCCAAGGTAAACCTGCGCATGCGCACACGCACGGACTTCCTCTGCGTGAAGCCAACGATTTCATGCACATTATTTGCTTTAATCCCCTCAAATTAAATAACTTCCCAGCCACAGAAAGGTCTGGGTTTTTAAGATATTGCAGAAATAAACAGATCACAATAACCAAACTTCAGATGGAACTAAATTTCACCGATTTTATGAAATCAAAAGGCCGTCTACTTTTCAATATGCAACACACAGTTAATACGCAACATGGTGGTAAGACGTGGAAATTTTCAGGACAGAGGTTTTTCCAGTTTCCTCGCTGACATGACAAGCTGCTGTCTTTTTTCTTATTAATTTCAAGAGAGAAAAGAGAGATATCGGTGAGGGAATGACTGTTGACGGCAGGAACCAACTCATCTTATAGATGTTCGACAATATTAAATGCAATGGTTAAAAAGTATGACTGTTTATTACTAAACTAAAAATAGCAGAAGGGATATTTCTGTGTTCATCAGAGAAATTATCTGGTTTTGATTCCTTTCCTAAAACAGCACAGCTTGAAAATCATTCCTTACACATTCAAATGTTTTGATGGGGTTAATCTCATGTTTCAGGACTGTACTGGTTTTAATCTCTCATGGCTTTTGGCAGGAAAGAGGAATGGTTTAAACACGGAACATGTGCAGGCTGTGCGGAGATCATGAGTTCTCCGTTTCTCTACTTCAAGACAGTTCTCAAGCTCCGGCTGCTCTTCGATATTGATAAGTAGGTGTCATGTACGATATAAACCACAGCACACAGTCTGGTTCTGGATACAGCACTGGGAAGATGGACTTAGAATAAAAACTTAAAACTCTCCTTTTATTTCAACTTCCAAACAGTGCCTTGACAAATGCAGGCATTAAACCGTCCTGCAATGTCTCCTATAAGGTAAAAGTTCCTGTGACGGTCATGACCTTTCATGTCCAGTGCAATCGAATAAAACTGCTCGCCTGATGCATTACTTTGTGATTTCAGCGAGCACCTCGGTGTGATCAGCTGTTCGTTTAGCGATAAAATGATGCAACCCTGTCAGTGCATGGTCAAGGTAAACCTGTAGATGGCAGTAATGCAACACTGGATGCCAGCTGCTGTAAAACCCAAAAGAAGAAGGTAAACCTGTGCGTGCGTGCGCACACATACCAGGGTTTTTTCTAGAAAAATTTAGTATGAGGGCACTCACCATGGCGAGGGAGCGAAGCGGAGGGGAGATGGTGCCGGTTGTCCCCCCCCGCCGTGCAAAGCCTTTGAAAAATGCTCCAATGGGACATTCTGAGGCTATCTGAGAGGGAAATTGTAACAAATTGTCTGTCAACATTGAAAAAGAAAGAAGTAATCTTCTTCTGCCCCGGACAGCCTTTGGCTTTCTTCCGCTTCGTGCCGCGGGATGAAATCTTTAAATGCCCAAGTGTCAACAAAAACAACTCGTGAACTACTTCTGTCAAAAGCTCCCGCGCCGGTGGGTGAAAGGCCATTCAGTCTCGAGAAATCTCGCTCTACAAGTCAGCTGACCTTGTATGTAACCCATGTCAAATCTCGCGAGAGCAGCCGCTACAAGTAAACAACATGGCGCCTCAGTCTGGAAAACGCCAATTCGGATTGTTTTTGCACTGTCTGGCGGTGTATCTACTATAATTGGAATATTTCTGGAGCAATTATAACGCATTTGATGATCAGACACATTGTCACGTAGTGTTGCTGGGATGTTTTCACGGAATCGGTAAGGGGGCGCACGCCGAGAGTAAGAGGGTGCAGCACCCCTGTTCCCCCGTTTAGACGAAAACTTGCATACGGACTTCCTCTGTCTGCTTGACTGCGCGAAGCAAGCGATTTCGTGCACATTATTTGCTCGGGAATCCACTCAAATTAAATAACTTCCCAGCCACAGAATGGCCTGATATTTTGAGAGAGAGATTGCAGAAATAAACATCTCACAATGACCGCATTAAAATCGAAAGGCCGTCTAGCTTTAAATTTTTTTTGTAGAATGTTCACTGTATGCCTATTTAATCCTTCTGGGTCAAAATCTTATTCCCTTTTTCTCTTTCTGCAGAGATGCAAAACGGGTTGTTTTTGACCATTTGGAGCCCAACGTTTTTCAGTGGAATACCTACTAAATAGAGTTAACAGATAAATATACCTTTGCTGATGTTAGCTAAGTCAAACAAACAACTCTCCATTTCCTATGACAGAAAGTGAGAGTGTGCCTGTGTGAGTCAAGAGCATGTGAAATTTGAAGAAGGGGTGGGGCAGGGCTTTGGGGAGAATATAGTGTGTTCAATACACCTGTGCTAATCATTCCAAATTAATATGTGCCTCATCCTACATTTTATTAGGGTGAATAAAATGCCATTTTTTTGGCACAAATGTCACTGGATATCATGGTGGCATAACACACCAAATCAAATAAAAAAATTTACAATTTAAATGGGAAACATGCTTCAGTTACATTGTGTTCATTATCATTTCCAGGGGGGCCAATAATAGTGGCATGCGTTTTTGATGAAAATAATGATTTCTTAAGGAATACGGTTTTCTCTGAATAAATTTACTTCGATTAAAGGCTGGATTTTTTTCTAACCCTTTTTACAAGGGGTGCCAAAAATTGTGGAGGGCACTGCATTGTGTAAGGATGCCAATATTGTTATATCAGACAAGCCTAGTTTACGTTCAACTTGGATATTAAATTGTTGAGTTTAAATGAAGTTTAATTACATATTAAATTAAACTACGGACCTTGGATGTAATAATATACCAAAAATGTAAAGATTCATGTGAATTGACAGACTGGATGCGTTTATAAAATCACAGAAGTGAAACACATACCTTCAACCTCCTCTGCTCGAGTCCAGCGGAGATTTGTAGAGGGAGGAACATGAGCCATAATACAATTTCATGTGCATACAGCAATTGCAGGCAAGGGGACAGATACATACACAAAAATAAACCAAGGGAAAAAAGGAAATAGAGAAAAAAAAATCAATAATAAGCAGGCACTGAATGGTATTTATTTTCGAGATGGAGGTCATGCCAATGTCCTTGTTAGTTGATGCAATGCGAAAAGCATGAAAGTTTTCTAAATTCACTACGTTTCTTTCATCAAAAGGAGCAATTTCAGGCAAACGATCACAGATGGTTTCCCTTAAGAACTTTCCAGTAACTCTACATTCCTAACATTGATCAAGTTAAAGCTATTCGTCATAAACAGAATTATGTAAAAGTTAAATGGAAACTATTTCTAGAACCTGAGTGAAAAGCCAAAACACGTATTTGCCATCCATGCTCCTTAACTAGAAGGTGTGTCAATCGAACATTCGCAAAACAACTGCATGACGTGTTATACGAGCCACGGAGGATGGGTATGAATTTGATCGAATATGGGAATTGTGAGAATTAAGTCAATTAGTCAAAGAAAACAGATAGAGCAGAGAAATCTGGAGTTGGTTTACCGTTAACTGAAGACGGCATGCACAAGAGATAAAGAATTATGAGCACAGAGAACACAATCAAATAAACTAGCACCAGTTCAATCATGTTAGATAAACACTTTAGTCAATCTGCTGCAGTTAAAACTTACTAACATTGTACGCTGGTCTGTCACATGCCTTTTTAGCCTTAATCAAAATAATAGTTCTTGGAACCAGTCCCAGCAGTAACTAGTACTAGTAGAACTAACTTTGCATAAGTTACATAAGTAATATAAACCTATAAATCTTTACACAAATCGTATCGAAACTATTTTATCTTAAAATCATCGTTAGGAGACATTTTGTGAAAAGTTCACCTTTCTCCAAAATATCCTCGGCTCCTTCCTCCCACTGATCTTCATCTTCATACTCGTCGTCGACGTCTAATCACAGGACAGAAACACGGCCATAAATCAGAGCAAAACAAACAAATGCGTTCGGCTCTTTAGGAAAAGTGCTTGACTGCAGATGTTAGACCAGGTGAAGTTTTACCAGCTTCATCTAAGATAAAGCCTCCATGACGAGGTTTCTTTCTAGGACGGTCATCATCCTCCTCTTCTTCGTCGTACTCCTCCTCATCTTCCTCCAAGTCCTCCCCTTCTTCTTCAGCTTTGTCACTACCAGCAATGCTCCCCTGCCCTTCGTCCTCCTGGAAGAGATGTTCCATTCCATTCTCATCGAGAACAACTTGAAACTGTACTTTTATCTTTTTAAATGCAGTTGTATTACATCAATATACAGTACTGTGCAAAAGAAATGCTGGAGAACAAAAAGTGACTTAAAAAAAAAAATCTTGAAATGAAGTGTTTCAACATTTAAAAAAAAAAAAAGAAAAAAAATACTATAAACAGTAATCAGTAAGCCAGAATAAATTAAACAAAGTCGATATTTGGTGTGAGACGACCCTTTGCTTTATTAAAAAAAAAAAGTCTCAGGTACAGCGAGTGGAGTTTGATAAGGAAATGAGCTGTAGGTTTTACTGAGCATCTTACAGAACCAGACACAGTTCTTCTGGACACTTTGTCATACTCGCTTCTTAAAAGTAGACTCCCTTTCAGATTTCTCAAATTTAGGCCATAAAAAGAATCCTCCCTCCCCGACACCCAATTGTTTTTTTTTTTTAGTGGACTGAAAGCTACTGAATCCGAATCACAGACTTACAATTTTATTATTATTTTCCCCCCTAATAGAACAATTAAGCGGAGAATTTAGGGCCATGTGGCCCTAAATTCTCCGCTATTTTTTCCTGCTTCACCATGACCCATTCAAGATACATCATCATGCATGACGTGGGGGGTTTCCCCGTTCGCAACGCATTGTGGGACACAAACTTGCAACCCGAGAAAACAATGGAGCACGCAAGTGTGTGCATGAAACAGAAGACCGCCTACAGTAACGGAAAGTGAGAAGACCCTGCATTGTGAAGGAAAGGAACCGCAGGACCAAACTAATAAATAATCGGCGATTATATATTATTTATTTTACATATCACTTCTTCAATCAAACTTTAGAGATTTTTTTTCATCTCCGCGGGCTCATGTCTGAAACGGGTGGGTTATCCAGGAAACTCGCGAGATTATACTGAAGTCGAGTTTAGGAAAGTCTATTAGTGGTATTACAAAGATAGAGGAGGGTTCGTATTCCCAAAACTATTACTTCCGATCACTATGTTTGGCAAAAACATGAGCAAACACAAAAAATCAAAAAGATGAATGTAACAGGCAGGCGGGATCAAGGTCACTTTCGTTTTTATATTTTTTTTAACTGCCACTTAACACAAAACACGCTTTTCAGCAGTTTCAAAATAAACTGTGTTCCACTGTATTGACGTGATTTCAGCCAGGGGAAGAGATCCTCTCACCGCACACACACACACTGCACCAGCTTCGCACTCCATTCACAAACCAGTGCTTGACCACGCCCGTGCTGCCACAGTGAAAAAGAACCGTATACTGTCTTGCTCAATGAAATAAACGGCACAGTATGATGGCGAATCGAGAGGTTGTTCACCAGAAGTTGTGCAATATAGGTGTATAGTCTAATTACACACTTTTGCTCAGCAGTCCTTCACCATCGCAATGATTGATATAAAAAAAAAAAAAAGAAGGACCTTCTATATATAAACTATCTAATGCACAGGAATAATATTTACATTGTGAAAATCAATACATAATTTTCATTATGACTAATGAATATTGGCTAGAATACGCTCGATGAAAAACGGACTTCAACAAGATGAGTGACCAGGCTCACGTTCACCTCAAAAAGATACATATTTGGGCTAATTGCAGCATGTTATTCACTAGTAACAATATTTACGATAAGGAGAAACAGACCAACCAGCATTTCACGTGTAGGATCCAGCGGCTCGGTCATATTTTCTGTCACAACTTGAGAACTGAACTTGCTATGCGAATGTTATGATTAGCTCTTCGTCTCACAGCAAAACGACGTAACTGGGTCAATGCCCGCTCAATGAAAACCTGCGCATGCGCACACGGACTGCCTCTGTCTACTGGACTCTGCGAAGTGAGCGAGTTCATGCACGTTATTTGCTCGGGAATCCCCTCAAAATAAATAAATTCCCAGCTACAGAATGGCCTGTTTTTTTGAGATATTACAGAAATAAACATATCGCAATGACCAAATTTCAGAGGGAACTAAATTTCACCGATTTTATGAAATCGAAAGGGCGTCTCGCTTTAATTTTGCGCCAAAACCAAGTAGCCTTCATTATGTTTTCTTTTTTAATCTGAAATGTGCTCTCTTATGTAATATCCTCAGATACAAACATTTTTCTCGGTCACATTTAATTTTGTGCTGGAAAACAAACATTTGGACTAAAAATTCTTCTAAAAAAAAAAAGTTTGCGGGGGGGTGGGAAGAGCCTAAGACTTTGACAGTACTGCACATCTTAAAAGTAATACAATGACAAGTTTAAATTATACGGTAGACAGTATACATTTTGGTTACTAAAGGAACCTGTGCGCTCACAAGCAATAACAGAGAGAGCAAGCTCGCAACAGAAACATCTGGCTTGCTTATGTATAAGCAAAGAATACCACAAGTCTACAGTCGCATGGTTCAAATTCACATTCATATCAAAACTTCAAATTCAATTAAATCTGATTGATCAAATTAAAGAAGAAAAAAAAAAGTGCCTTAAGCCCTATTCGCACGGGATAAGTATTACCTGTGGACCTCTGGTAATTCGGAATAATTACAGAGAATGTCCGAGTTCTTAGTCCCGTGCGAATGCGCCATGTCCGTAATTTGCCAAGTAATAATTCCGCCGCGAATTACCTACTGTGTTTCAGCAAAACACAGACGTCCAGTGGTAATACAAGTCCCGTGTGAATGCGCATGTCTGTGTTTGTAATTATTAAACGCGCGTCTCTTGTACTTTCCTGGAGTGAATAATGGAGGATACGGGCGAAATTTTGATAAACAGCATTTCAGGGGCAAGTGGTAGTAGGCCCATCCCGTATTTGAACCAGATAAGCATTTTGAACTCCCGTCTACTAGTGTTGTGACGTTCGCGAACGAACCGATTCTTTTGAACGGCTCCTAGGCATGAACGATGAGAACCGAGTCTCGAGCTGGGGGAGCCGTTCTTTCTGTCGTTCTTTTTCTGTACTGTGTTTCAGATGAAAAAGCTTTTGCCCAAGGACAAGAAGTAGGCTAAACAGCATTTGCCTTTTATTTATTCAAGTTTTATCTGTTTGCCTAATAGTTCAAATTGTTTTGTATATAGTTTATAATGTGTGATATTAATGATAATATTGTGGGGAAACTACTTTGCACGGACGTTCATTTAATTTATTCTATCGTCATTTTGTTTGTTCTATTTTTGTGTATTTTATTTATTTATCTGTTTGTCTAGTTGTATTTATTTTTCTAATAATATATTTTTGCATTAATAGTTTGTTTTTTCCTATTAAAATAATCGTGTTCTTGTTATAACTATCTATTTATCTGACTGTTTAGTTGTATCTATTTTTGTTACAATTTCAATATTTTTAATATAGAAAGTTTGTTTTTTTCTATTAAAATGTTCTTGTGTGATAACTAGTTCTTGTGTTATATTTATTGTAGTTGTATCTATTTTGTATCTCAGACTTAAATATTTTTGTAAAACAAGTGTTTTTCTATAAAATATTCTTGCGTTCTTGATAACTTCTTGAGTGGGGTTTTTTTTTTACAGAAAAGCCGTTCTGCATGGACATTCATTGAAGCCCTCATTGTTTTTTAATGGTTATTTATGAGCGTTTAGGGGTTACAATAATGCAAGTCTAGGTTGCTTTATATAAAAGGTATGTCCAGAAATATTGATGTCACTGTCTAAGCAGAGGGATCTGGCTTCTTTAGACGCTGTCTTCTTAAAACTGAATAAATATTTAAAAAGAGCCAAATGAGCCAGTCTTTTGAACGGCTCTTTTCAAAGAACGGATCACAAAGATGCGGATCCCATCAAAGAGCCATAAATCCCATCTCTACTGTCTACTAGGGTTGGGCGGTATCCAAATTTTGATACCTTTAAACCGTCTCTGTGTTTTCCCGGGGTATACGGTATTACCGAGAAAAAAATAATATTTTGTTTCGGCCTACTGTGTAACGTGCGCCTATGCCTCAAATGTACTATTTAAAAGCAGCATAGCGAATTGTGTGCATTGTGGTATGGATTAAGCAGCAAAGCGAATTTTGTGCATTGATGAATGGATTAAGAGATATTTCAAAGCATCACGCAACTCTTCCTTCATCTTGAAAATAGCATTCAACTGTCGTTTACACATGTCTGCGTTGAAACGCCATTTGCAGCACTATTTCACCTACTCCATCAAAAAAAAGTACACGATGAGCAGGATCATACCCTTTCAAGCATGGGAAATAAAAAAAAAAGAAAAAGAATCAACCAATACCCAAGTCCGTTTAGACTGCGCGATAAACCATATTCTTCAGCGCAAATGAGGCGAACCTAATTCAAATGCGTGATAGCTGCACAAGGCAAAATCATATGGGCCCACGTCATGCCATGGCGGGGAAATTAATAATCAAATGGCCTTACCTTGCTTAAAACGTTGTCTTGATCACATAACTCCTTACAATTATTCCACTTAAATCCATACGGTTTAACACACCCAACAAAGATAGCAAGCGCATTGCTAATTCCCACCAGAAACCTAACAGTTTACGCTACGATGTTTTCTTCCGTTTCTTCAGTAGATGACATTTCAAACGTTTATTACCCAGATCCCAAATGTCATACGTTATATTATTTTACCTTGTTGTTACTCATGTAACCTACTCAAAACACAACTCATTGGAGAGATCTCGTGGAAGTGGAGTACCCCAGGCTATGGTGTGCCTTAGGGGACATATTAGATTTTTTTCGATTTTGCACGGTCATTTACATTATTGCTGGCTCTTCCTTTTCGTTTGAAACCAAAATGCTGCCACACTGCCGATGTTGTATTTTTTTTTTTGCCACTAACTCATTATCTTGACTTGCCATCTTTCAACCGCGGTCTCAGTCTCTTTTTTTTTTTTTTTAGATAGGACAGTATAGAGAGACAGGAAATGAGCGGGGGAGAGAGAGACGGGATCGGGAAATAACCTCGGGTCGGAATCGAACCCGGGTCCCCGGATTTATGGTACGGTGCCTTAGCCATCTGAGCCATGACACCCCCGGTCTCAGTCTCTTGCGAAGCTTTCTGTCAGACTCCAAAATGTCACGCAGGGTTGCCATGGTAACGACATAAACAACCCTGCACGCGATGAAAACTTCTTTAGGAAATTGATAGAATTAGTGAAAATACGATCACACAGTTATTCGGGATGATCTTCAATTTATTATTTTATATTATGACCTCATGTACTCCATATTTATTTAGATATTATATATTTTTTTTAAAATGACGGTAATGAGACCGATACCGTTGGTACTTTTGGATACCTCGGGATACCTTCTTACCGTAATACCGCCCAACCCTACTGTCTACAAGACGAAACAGGATGCTGTGAACTTACGACACATCCGGTCACAATGTCTGTAAATTCAGTGAATTACAGACTTTTGCTTATCCCGTCCGAATGCGCCACACAATAACACAGAGGTGCGGGGGTAATTGCGAATTACCAGAGGTCCATAGGTAATACTTATCCCGTGCGAATCGTACTTTAATAAGGCATTTGTTTTTTAACCAAACAGCCGACCGCATGAACAGAGAGCTTTCATGCTGTAGACAAACTTAATCAGTGTGCAGACTACCAGGGTTCCCCCTGGGTTCTGAAAAATATTCTCCACTTTTTTCCCTTGAAAAATAAAGTCCATTAAGCATTCTTCACTTTTTCTTAGTTACCGATTTATCAACGTAGACTTAATACAGGTTTATTCCAACCAAACTGGCCCAATTCAAACAGCTGTACAGATGCAGCTCGGCTTCTCCATTACATATAAAAATTAGGCTCCGCTCCAGCCTCTAATCAGAAAGACTTGATTTTGGGCAGCCTGCGCACCATCAGGCTAAAATAAACCTCTTTAGTTTGAGCTTACTGACGGTTATTTTAGCAGGGAATTATTCAAAAGAGGCATTATAGGACTCCCTTTAGCCTTTACTTCAACACAAAACTCAATTTACAATTGAACAGAGACGAGACGAGTCTGGAAACAACCAACAGTGAAGGAATCTGAACTTCCTGTTGATTTACAAACCGAACACAGAATGACACCGCGGTTTACATCATACCGTTAGGTAGAGCAGGGCCGTTTCTCGCTGTTGAGACCAGGGAGAAGTCAAGTTTTCCTGGGGATTGTATTTTTTCTTCTTAACGGAGATTGGCATCGATAGGTTGGGGATGTGAAATCTAACTTTACAAAGTAATACTCTCACCCACACACATTCAAACGTTATGACTTTTTGTGTGATTTCTGCACTGCTGTTTTTAAATTTGTGTCATTCACTTCAGTTTCTCTCTCATTATCATCACCCATAATGTCTCAGGACACTGAGGCATGTGTCAATTGACTTAATACCACGCGGAAAATTTATCATCAGTTTAATAAAAATATAATTTTTCACTGACGTATCTCGCCTTTAGGACCACAAAGAATAATTCTAAGCTAGATTATTATATTACAATATTCAAAATCCCAATTGACATCCAAGTCAACTGTTTTCTATTAATCTCTTACTTTTTTGAGGGTGAAAATACCCGGGGGCTCTCGCCCCGCGTGATGGAGCCTAATGACACCACAGTGTTAGCCACGGGAACTTAACACGCTGTCCAAAACATAGCTAATTTCAGTGGCTTGCCAGCTGATAACACTTTCACATTTTTTTTTTTTTAAATTAACCACCAACCCCTGTATTACTGACACTGCCCGATGTGCTCAGGGACGGCTGGGGCTCTATATAAATAAATAAGTCGTCGTCAAGATACATCAAGTGAAGAGATGACATTAAGGCTCATACATTTAAATGCCATGAGTGAGTTTCACCTCAGGTGTTGAGACAGAAACTGATGTGGATGATGCTGATAATCAGTGTGATAGCTCATTTCCCCAAGGTAAGCCTGGAAGTCTTTAAAGATTTCACAGTAATGATTTTTTTTTCCAAAAGCTAATTAGATTATAAATGTAGGGAATCTTTTTAATGTCTCCCCCCCCCCATCTTCATTTCTGGAGTAACGAGTAAGCAGAATTTTAAAAAACACCCCACCCTCCAATTTTACTTCTGGTTTCCAGAAGGTTCCACGTATCTGCTTTAACACCTAGTTAAAGTGTACCGGTGGCATTTTTAGATCCCCCAACCAGCCCCATAGTGCAACATGAATGACATCATCTGCGATTTGCAACACAGGAATGGACTGAATGGTGAAGATTTAGAAAACAGAGCGAGTCAGTGGTTGGACATTAACAACAACAGTGGAGAGGGTGAGCAGCACCAAGTTTCTGGGTGTGCACATCTCTGAAGACCTGTCCTGGAGCAACAACACCGCATCACTGGCCAGAAAAGCCCAACAGCATCTGTACTTCCTCCGCAAACTGAGGAGAGCAAGAGCCCCGGCCCCCATCATGCACACATTCTACAGAGGCACCATCGAGAACATCCTGACCAGCTGCATCACCGTGTGGTACGGCGCCTGCACCGTGTCCTGCTGCAAGACTCTGCAGCGCATCGTGAGAGCAGCTGAGAGGATCATTGGTGTCTCTCTCCCTTCTCTCACGGATATTTATAACTCCCGCCTCACCCGCAAAGCCATCAAGATTGCAGGTGACCCCACCCACCCATCTCACAGCCTCTTCAGTCTGCTGCCGTCGGGGAGGAGACTGCGGAGTCTCCAGGCCAAAACCAGCAGGCTCAAGGACAGTTTCTTTCACCAGGCAGTCAGGAGGCTCAACTCCCTCCCTGTTCTGCCCCCGCCACAGATTCTGCTCGCGCACACCCCTTCAGCATCGGACATGTCATCCTCACAGTTATATATACACATACATCTCATCGTTCATTAAGACACTGAACTCAGGGACCGCACATCTCAGTTTACCTCGCTCATTTGCACTATTCCGCACTACCTCATCTTAACAGCTGCTAGTTCGTTTATTCTGCTTATTTCATGTTTCCCTGCTATACCTCCCATTTGTACCAATTTGTGTGTGTGTGTGTATATATATATATATATATATGAGTGTTTAGTCTAGTTATTATCTAGTGTTTATACTGTTTATATTGTCTGAGTGTTTAGTCTGTCTTGTTCTTATCTAGTGTTTATACTGTTTATTTATACTGTTTATATTGTTTGAGTGTTTAGTCTGTCTAGTTCCTATCTAGAGTGTTTATACTGTTTATATTGTTTGTTTTTTCAATTATTCTATTTTTATTTATTGCATTGCCAGTTTGCACCGTGGGTCAGAGAGGACTGATATTTCATCTGTGCTGTATGTTGAGCATGTATAGCATATTTGACAAAGTTGACTTGAACAATACACCGGTAATCTCATTTCCATAACAGATGAAGAAATCATTGCTTCTATTTGTGATCCTTTAACTCCGTCAATTAACTGTGATCGTGACTCAGAAGGAGAAATACTCGATAAGGAGAACGCGCCTAAAATTTCACATATAACATGAGTGTTTGGTACAACAAGCGGATCCAGATCAGTATTACGAACTTTTCAGTATAGTGAACTTTTTGGACGTCGCCCAAGGAACTCATCGTAGCAGGGTTGCAGTGTGTGTGTGTGTGTGTGTGTGTGTGTGTGTGTGTATGTGTGTGTGTGTATATATGTATAAATAAAGTAATAAAAGTCCAAAATTGACCATGTGAAGGATTTCCCAGGCTGTCTCACATATTTCCCTCAGTGTTTGCGTCTTATAATCTAAAAGACAGGGCATCCATTTTCACTGTGTAACAGTCTTTACTTCATTCTCCTCAGCCTCGACCTCCTCAGCCTCGCTGCTCCTCTCGCTCTGGTTGTCTGAGAAATCGCTATCCTCACTGTCAGACATCACTGCACTTCACCTGCTCAAAACACACACACACACACACACTAATGAAAGCACTGGCAAAACAAAAACTACCAGATAAGACATATGGAACTGTCTAAATCTGAACCCCTGTAGTGCTGAATCAATCTAATATCTGACACCTAGCTGTAAAAACCTATTTCATCTCTATAAGTTTGAGAGTTTAGCTGAAGAATAAAACACTTGATAAAATTAGCACGCACTAAGCAGCCATATTAGCCAACAGTAGTAGTAGTAGTAATCTAGTAGCAAGTTAGCATATTTACTACACAGTAAAACGCCATCCCTTTTCAAACAAAACCTACATGGGAAAAATAATAAATGCCAAATTATTCGAAATAGCAGTTCTGAGGTGATTAAGATAATTTAAGATTTCTCCATCATTCGTCAAACGTAAACCAACCGCCAAAGTCTATCGAGTTAGCATTAGCGGGATTTATAGCCAGCTATTGTAGCAGCTGACTGTTAAACACTACATTCTGTATTTAAAACCATTCACACTTATTATTAAAACAAAAGATATATATATATATATATATATATTTTACCTTTGGAAGTAAACAATTTTAACAAGAACAAGCAAAAATGCAAATTATTAGTATGATTAAGTTTCATCCGCTCTACTCGAGCTGAGAACACTGCGTCTGTTTTCACAGAACATCCGCGGCATACAGAATCTACTTCCGTTTCCGGTCCGCATAAAGAAACAGCGCCGCTGCGTGTCCTGGAGAAACAGCGTTCCCAGAGCTACTGTCGCACAAACTGTCGAAAAAGTTGCCAACTTGGCGACTTTCGAAAGCCTCCAGGCGACTTTTTTTTTTGGCACAGCGTGACACAGACAGACAATTTAAACGCAATGTCAGAATTTTGTTTGATTGATTACGAGACTCTTGAAAAAAACTGTACAAAATCTCAGTTCCTCAACATCTGAATTGGACATTCTGCCCACCAACTTTAAGTCTTCACCTCATACTTACAGATGTGTAGTGGAAGTTCATTATGTCTGACTATTTAAGTATTTTTAAGTTCGTTTCTTAGACAAGGACTTTAAGCTCGTTACCTTGTTGACAGCTTCGGGGAGAAACTTCCGCCTTCCTCAGAATTATCACCAGATATTAGGTGGTGATGTGCCTTATCAGCTGATGTTACGTTACGGAGGCGTGAAGGTTCTGTCCGATTTGACAGGTAGTCCACGCCTCCTGCTGTCAGGTCGCTCCCCCAGGACGGCGCTCCTGGGCCCTGTACTATGAACGGAGGTCAACCTACCCAGCATACCTGTCAACTTTGAGGTTTGAAAAAAAGGGATATTTTCCAGATTTTTAACTCAAAATAAGGGAAAATTTCGGAAAGTCATGCCCTTCACCAAAAGTGGGTGTGTAGTTGAATGGGGGGCAATTTTCTATCTAGTATTTGTGATTTCCTGTACTCTGGCGCATGTTGGTGACAGCCAAGACCCAAACTCAATATGCTTATGGTTTATAGAGTGCATTTGTGAATAAACTCATCTCATCTCATCTCATTATCTCTAGCCGCTTTATCCTGTTCTACAGGGTCGCAGGCAAGCTGGAGCCTATCCCAGCTGACTACGGGCGAAAGGCGGGGTACACCCTGGACAAGTCGCCAGGTCATCACAGGGCTGACACATAGACACAGACAACCATTCACACTCACATTCACACCTACGCTCAATTTAGAGTCACCAGTTAACCTAACCTGCATGTCTTTGGACTGTGGGGGGAAACCGGAGCACCCGGAGGAAACCCATGCGGACACGGGGAGAACATGCAAACTCCACACAGAAAGGCCCTCGCCGGCCCCGGGGCTCGAACCCAGGACCTTCTTGCTGTGAGGCGACAGCGCTAACCACTACACCACCGTGCCGCCTGTGAATAAACTATACATTTATTTTTATTTGCTTTCAGTGGTACCAGTTTTTTCTCAAATTAAGGGCTAAAATACGTATCTTATGTTAAAATAAGAAAGGTCATTATATAACCAGTCAATAAATTCAATTCCATTGTAATTTATTATGGTTTTACCATAATCATGGCCTCGGAACACTAGATAGATAGATAGATAGATAGATAGATAGATAGATAGATAGATAGAGTAATACAGAGTAATATAAAATATTAAACCAAGAGTGATTTAAAATGGGTAAGTTTCAGATAGAAAATAAAATAGACAATGAGTGGATAAAACAGTTAATACACCAATTAGTTTACACTAGGCTATTTATGAGGTCTTAGCCAGGACATACTTAATGTAAACATGTGTAGCTTACCTTTGATTATTTGGGAGGCTTTCGCTTTCCCCATGGAAAATTTCTTTGTGATGGAAGAGTCTGGGAACATTCCAGCCACACACTTGTTGGAATCATCAAAGAAAGAGAGGCTAATGTTTTTCTTAGCTATTAGCATCGCCATCTTCACCTCAGACCTAATCAGTGTTGCCAGATACTGCTGACGTTTTCCAGCCCAAAATATGTTCAAAACCCGCCAAAATGCACTTGAAACCGCCCAACTTGGGCGGGAAACCGCCCAATCTGGCAACACTGGACCTAATCACTTGTTCAGCCTCGCCTCTGGACGTAGTTCTGTAATTACTGATGCCTGAGAGGGCGGGGACGTGAATTCATGGCCCGACTTCCTGCTGTAAACTCCTGTCAGAGGCGCGTCATGAATTCTGGACCTACCGACTTTTTTATATTGTGAAAATACGGGACGTTTATATAATGTGAAAATACGGGATATTTTCGGGAAAATAAAAAAACGGGAAGACAGCAGGAAATAAGTCAAAATAAGGGATTTCCCGGGAAAAACGGGAGGGTTGACAGGTATGTACTACCCAGAAGTAACCCAGGGTTCCCCCGCTAAACCGGAGTTGACAAAACCTGGTTATCTTGTTTGGGGTTAAACGGTACTACGACGCCAGTTATGAAGTTGATTTGTTGAACCTGTGTTAACCTAATCAGGGTTAATGCGCGTTCACGTTAAAGGGGAGGTTATCAGCGCAAATCCCCACTGTTCACAATGGCACGGTCGCCGTACTTCACGGAGGAAGAATGCGCTGTCATAATGCAAAGCTACGAGGAGTTCAAAACAACATTAAGAGCAAAATCTAACACAGCGGCTGCCAATAAGGAGCGGCAAGCATGTTGGCAACGAATTGCCGATTGGGTAAATGCGTAAGTACATTCTCCCTTCTACATGTTCCAGAACAGAAGTATTAGCCCAGTAGTAATAGGGTTATACCCGGAACAAATTTGTAACAAGCTGAAAATTTCAAAATGGCCAAAATGGCCGCCAAATGGAGATCTGCCCATATCTCAGGTCCAAAACAAAATATTAATGCAATTAAAAGGTCAGAATATATGTTTTGTAGGGTAGGAGAGTAAATTCCAACATGTGTGTATTAATTACATTGTGTATTAACATTATATAATAACAATGTACACATTATTATAACAGTATATTTGTGTATAATGTGTTCACTTGCCATGTCTGGTTAGATTGTCATATTTTTGGCACTGGGAGTTTCACTAAAACCAAAAACATCATGAACTCCAAAACATTACCTTCAATCCATTATAACAATTTATTTACATATATTGTTCATTATAACAAGAAGCTAATCCAACACAATAAATCATGGCGACTGAGTGTTCCTCAAATAATGAACCTATTTACAAGAAGACAACTGGTCATTGCTCTATAACTTTCAACTTCAACAATCAATAAATCAAACACATCAGTCAACCAGACAATCATATTTAATTGGTAGATTCATATACCAATACATCTATCATAAATCAATCCATAAATCAATCAATCAATGCAGTCATCATCCTCATCACATTCGGCAGAAACCGGTTCTTCAGTTTCTCCCTCATGATCTAACAAAGATGGCATTGGTGCTGCATTCGTGCATGTTTGACCACTGCACTTTGTACACAGGGCAGAGCAGTGTACCCCCATCTTCCTGCAGCCACATGACACTCCACAGCCATCTGCTCTGCAACCACAAGAGACCATGTTGAGCAGAGTGTCTGGAGCAATGGGGCGGTCAGTTTCAACTGGTGTCAAAATATCCTCCAGTTTCCATCCCCAATCTGTAGGCTGCAGGGGCCTACCCATCCATTCTTGAACAGTGAGATAAGTTCTGAATGAATGTTGTTTAGCTGGGAGTCGCCGGAATGTTGAAGAAGTGTACTGAAACAGCTTGCCATTGTAGTTTTAGAAGATAGAGTTCTCAAATTTAATTTCCCTTTAATATTTTATCAAAGCTTAAAGATGCACTAAATATTAAGGAAATTGATGTCTAATTGTTGTCTTACATTATGTTCATGTATGTAGGTAGCCTACTAAGCTAATCTGTCAATCATGTCAACCATCAAATTCCATGTAATTTCCACATTAATGACCTTGTAATCTTGGTTAATTTTAATTTTAACAGTGTGACAATGGTGAATTTGCATTGCTTGTATGAGAGAACATATAATTTAACATTTTAATTGCATTTATTATGTTTTATCCCTGAGATATTGAAAAATCTCCAATCGGTGGCCATTTTGGATGCCATCTTGAATTTCTCAGAGAGCACAAGGTGGATTCCCGGGGACTTTTAGTATGTTATTCCTAAGGGTATTCTGAACATATTCTGAAAAATTCAGCTTTTTACTAATTTGTTCCGGGTTGGACTCAATTTTGAGCTAATGCTCTTGGGCTATATAGGATGAGAGAAAGCTTCATGATCAATCACAAGTCACAGAAAATGGTCCTTCGACTTGGCCCCAGTCATATATAGCTTGTTTAATGTCCGAAAAATCCTGAATAAAATTTGGTATGGTAAATTCATGGAGTAGCCTACTTAAGCTGATATGTGCACATGAGTCACATGAATTAGGATGACTGACTGTTCAGTCCCTTTGACTAACACGGATGTGAAATCTCCGCGTTTCCGTGGAAATCCGCGTTTTTCAAATTGCCTTTCCGCGTAAAAAATCGTTTTCCGCGTTTTCTAAAATTTAAAAAAAAAAATATTCGGTAAAGTCTGGCGCGAAACTTTTCCGGATTTTACTAAGCGGAAGTGACGAAAGCTCCTTACAGCGATCTGATCATTATCGCTGTGTGGAGAGGAGTCGCTATTGTACATGCACTGCTACGAGTATGAATGAAAATGGCGGCGTTGTCTGTGAAGTCCGATGTCACGAAAATAGATTCTGGCATTGAAAATAAGTGGCGTTGGGACTGGTTAGAGCGCAAAGCTCCCGATGGAAGTGTTTTTAGTTTGGTTTTTGAAAAACTCAACAAGAAAGGAATCGCACGTTGCAAATTGTGTTGCTGTGAACTGAACTATGGACGGCGTGGATTTGTGACTCTCAGTGGACACGTGAAAAGCGAAAAACACAGGAGTCGAGTTGAGATTCAGAAGACTAACTATGCATTGCCAGGTAGGCATCAATAATAATAATAATAATAATAATAATGTTTTATCCTACGTATTAAAAACATTACCTTCACTGTTACTTTTTGAATGAAATTTTTAGTTCTCTGAAAATAATGTGATAATTCCAATCTAATTTATCACTAGCACATTTAATATTTACAGATACATTTGAACAATGATTAGGTTTAATCTGAAATTATATTGCAAGTATAAACTTCACAGAAAGTGTGGAATTTTATTTAGCCATTAATTTTTCAGGTGTTAGGTCTGATTGAAGAGAGTAAGTACATGTACTATGAACTGGTGGCAGGGTTTAAATTTTATTGCTAGTTATGTAAGGCCACATAAAATTATATTCTTGTTCCTCATAATCATTACAGCCCGAACCAAAAAAAATTGACCCACCATAAACATTTTTTTTTTTACACTGGTAATTTAGCGTCATGCCTCTGAAACCAGAGTCTGCTCCAACCATTCCAATTTTTCGTGTTTTATCCCCCACATAGCAGAAAAATAAAACAAAATAAAATAAAAATAAAATAAGCCCGTCCTACCCATTTTGAGGAAAAATAGTGATGAGAAACAAGAAATTATTTTCATATGGCCTAACATGACATTTGTAGTGGTGGTAGTTTGGTATCAATGGTAACATTTTTCAGACTTAAGGCCAGACACGGCACCCCAAACCTGAAACATGACACTTTTTTCTCATTTTCAAAATGAAGATAATGCTTGAGACATTTTACAAAGGCCAAAGTGAAGTTGATTGAATAACATTGTGAGTATCACAAAATTCAGTTTACTGTTCAATTTTGTTAAATGGATTCATTGTATATTAAGTGCAGTTTATTGGTAAATACTGACAAAGCAATTTCTTATATGTTAAATACTTTGTTGTTTGCTATTTGTTTCATGAGAATCTTTTAGAGTGAAATAAATTTTGAATTTCTAAAATTTCAAAATTAACTTATTTCTGTAACAAAGAAAGAGTAAAGTTGGTGTTCAAAATTGACTTAATCACATTAATAACAGTTACTGTTAGAAAATTGTAAAGACTTAAATATGATGGATTTAACTGCACAAATGCAGGAACTTTAATGAAATTGTCTGAAAATATTCCAAATTTTTTTGGTGGAGCATACATCCAAAACACCAGCTTGAAACTTGACTTTCTGCAGGTGTATTATGTTAGAAATTTTACATTTTATGTGCTTAAAATGTCACCATTTTAAGTCCTTTTTACAAAAATTTTCGTGGGGGAGACCCCCCAGACCCCCACCAATGGGAGGGCGCACCCTCCCATACCCTCCCCACGACAACTTCGGGGTCGTCTGTTGAGCCTAAAAATTTTCCTCTTTTTTTTAAATTTGTCACTCACATCCCTGGACTAAGGCTACATCCACACGACAATGGCAACGAGATGTTATTTAAAAAAATATCGCGTCCACATGGGCAACGATCAGTAAAATATCAGGTCCATATGGCAACGCAACGCTTGCTGAAAACGATGCAATACACATGCCACACCTCTAGGGGCGCTGTAAGACGGTCCCTTCGGAGACACCAGAACAATAGAAGAAGTAAGGACGCATGCGCATAAACTATTATGCGCGAGACTTCATATTAGCCACAAAGTCAGAAAAATCTGTTCATAAAATTACGTTATAATGACCAAATACAATGAAAAGTATTTTTCCAGTCTCACCTGTGAAAGGTAATCCCATGTGATCTCGTTTGGATGGCAAACCTGTTGGTACAGTTAAATGCAGCACATGAATGAGGCATCTTTATTCTCTGCTTTGACCCATCCAATATGGCGGCGAGGATGACGTATGATTCTACGCGGAAGGCGTCGTCGTTAATGGTCCGGAATAAATTGAATGCTACACGTTGATGGATTAATTTGTTCTTCTACGCCCTTTTTGAGGAATGTATTGTAGAACTTAAACCAACATCTGAAGAAGTGAGATCGCTCCTTTTTTTTCCCTATTTTTGCTGGCGGGATTGACTCTGCCCTAAGGGCTATTCTCTCTGTCTCTCTCTCTCTCTCTCTCTCTCTCTCTCTCTCTCACTTTGCACCATTACACAATAAATATTCACAGTGAAAATATTTTGTAAGCGCGTTTCATGAACCAAGTTATAGGATTTGTTGACAACTCGCATCGAGTTCGTTACACTTCTACCCGGCGTGAAGCACTGACAGTCATGTGGTTGTGACGTCATCGTAAACAAATCCGTTCTACTCATCCAGACGACTTCGCAATGGCAACGTTGCCAGATCTTTCCACTCTGGAACCCGTTCTCAAAAGATTGCGTTTTGGGGCACCCAAAACACCGGTGTCGTGTGGACGCCAGGCCTAAACGATAAACAATTGTATCGGATTCACCTGAATCCATTGCTGTGTGGACAGGGCCTCAGTTGGTGTATGTCCTGTGAACATTTCAGAGGCAACAGCAGTGCCAAACGCACCTGGCAATAGGTGAAAATGAAATATAAAAACATCATTCGTAATGGTGTGTGTGTGTGTGCGCGTGCAAGCAAGCATTCATTTGGCTTTTCTGTCTTTTCTTTTCAGGAATGGGAGAACTTGAATAAATAAATACAGTAGGAATGAGTGGTGATTTTGGCTTTTCTTTATTTTGTGTTACTGCCTGAAAAATTGACATCACCTAACGCAAAATGGGACCAGTACTGACAGGTTGATTTGAGGTATGGACATGACCTATTTGAATGTGGGCCTATATGAAGTAGACCTTTTACCTGTACGTTGATGCTATGGAAGGATTTTCTATTCACATAATCCCCCTCATGCTCTCCCAGGGGTGCACTGATTCGGATGTGAGTGCAGTCAATGGCTCCTATTACTCTTGGGGAAACCTGTATATTTTGTTAGTCATATCAATTGTCAGTCACAATTGTCTCTATGAGAGTAGGCAAACAGACACAATTTGATATTAGTAATTACCTGCGATTGCATAAAACCCTTCTTTGATCTGAAGTGCGGTTAAATGCCCAGGGAACACGACAAATGCATTCATCAGTTTGGTTAGGGCAAGTACCACTTTGCGAATCATACGACATACAGGAGGTTTTCAGCATCACCGATGGAATACATATATTGTCCACTGGCAAAGTAACGCAATGACAAGCACATAATTTGCTCGATTGTGAGGGCCTGGCTTCGGCGGGTTACATTGCAGACGTCTGCCTCGATCAGCTGGCAAAGGTAACGAATTCCCTCAGCTGAGAATCTATATCGTTCATGAAGAACATCGTCCGGGTATGCCAGCGGATTCTGGCGGTCTCTAAATACCGTCGCCCTCCGGAGAGAGCCCCTCACAATCTGCGCTAGTGTTGTGACTCTCGAGTCTCGAGCTGGGGGAGCCGTTCTTTCTGTCGTTCTTTTTCTGTACTGTGTTTCAGATGAAAAAGCTTTTGCCCAAGGACAAGAAGTAGGCTAAACAGCATTTGCCTTTTATTTATTCAAGTTTTATCTGTTGGCCTAATAGTTCAAATTGTTTTGTATTTTATTTATTTTATTTTCTCCTTTATTTAACCAGGGTAGTCACATTGAGGCTGTTGCCTCTTTTTCAAGTGAGCCCTGTCCAAGAAAGCAGCAATAAGCTAAAGCAGACATGCAGATAAACACAGCAGCAAAGCGAGCAAAGACATAAAAGATTAAAACATGAAAACATGCAGGACATAATCAAAACATGCAAGACATAAGCAAGATATGCATAGCTTAAAAGAATGGCAGGGCATGAGCACATCATACTAAACAACACACACAACTTGATAAGACAAGCAGGACAAAAACATACCATGCAGGGCAACAAGATACACACAGCTTAAAACACACAATAGGTTAAAAGACAGGCAGGACACATCAATAACATGTTGGACAAGAGACACTTAGCTTAATATACACGCAGGTTGAGACAAGCAGAATATAAACATAGCATGCTAGACAGCAAGAGAGCAGAGATTACCGTAAAAAATAGGTACACAATGAAATAAGAACACAAACAAGCACATAACAGGTAACATAGACCAAAGCTGGCATACTTACAACATGAACATAAAAAATAATGCACTGAATGTGTTCAATAGAATAGCCTTAACCTTAAAAACACTTGCATTGATATTTTAGTATGTCAGCAATGCGTAACTTAAAATCAGTCAATGGAATGAACAAATCTAGCTTTAACTGTTTCTGGAGTTCATTCCAGGTTGAGGGGGCATTGTATTGAAAGGCTCATCTCATCTCATCTCATTATCTCTAGCCGCTTTATCCTTCTACAGGGTCGCAGGCAAGCTGGAGCCTATCCCAGCTGACTATGGGCGAAAGGCGGGGTACACCCTGGACAAGTCGCCAGGTCATCACAGGGCTGACACATAGACACAGACAACCATTCACACTCACATTCACACCTACGGTCAATTTAGAGTCACCAGTTAACCTAACCTGCATGTCTTTGGACTGTGGGGGAAACCGGAGCACCCGGAGGAAACCCACGCGGACACGGGGAGAACATGCAAACTCCGCACAGAAAGGCCCTCGCCGGCCCCGGGGCTCGAACCCAGGACCTTCTTGCTGTGAGGCGACAGCGCTAACCACTACACCACCGTGCCGCCCTATTGAAAGGCTAATTTTCCAAAATTGGTTCTAGGAGTTGGTATGTTAAAGAGAATAATATTGTTTGATCTGAGGTTATATCTATTATTTGAAGACCGAGAAAACAGTGATAGATAGGATGGTAACAAACCAATAACTGCCTTATAAATGAAAGTCAGCCAATGAAGCTGCCTGCGTACTGACAGCGGGTGACAACCAGACAGGCTGTACAGGTCACAATGATGTGTTGAATATTTAGCCCCAGTAATAAAACGTAGCGCAGAGTGATAAGTTGAATCTAGCAACCGTAGCACAGACTTTGATGCATGCATATAAAGAATGTCACCATAGTCTAATACAGAAACAAATGTAGATATTACCAGTTCCTTTCTGGCTTTAAGATTAAAACATGCCTTATTTCTATAATAAAACCCTAATTTTACTTTTAGTTTCTGCACTAAGCTGGTATATAGTTTATAATGTTGTGTGATATTAATGATAATATTGTGGGGAAACTACTTTGCACGGACGTTCATTTAATTTATTCTATCGTGATTTTGTTCGTTCTTTTTTTGTGTATTTTATTTATTTATCTGCTTGTCTAGTTGTATCTATTTTTCTAATAATAATATATTTTTTGCATTAATAGTTTGTTTTTTCCTATTAAAATAATCTTGTATTCTTGTTATAACTTTATCTATTTATCTGACTGTTTAGTTGTATCTATTTTTGTTACAATTTCAATATTTTTAATATAGAAAGTTTGTTTTTTTTCTATTAAAATGTTCTTGTGTGATAACTAGTTCTTGTGTTATATTTATTGTAGTTGTATCTATTTTGTATCTCAGACTTAAATATTTTTGTAAAACAAGTGTTTTTCTATAAAATATTCTTGCGTTCTTGATAACTGTTCGAGTGTTTTTTTTTTTTTAACAGAAAAGCCGTTCGGGCGGCACGGTGGTGTAGTGGTTAGCGCTGTCGCCTCACAGCAAGAAGGTCCTGGGTTCGAGCCCCGGGGCTGGCGAGGGCCTTTCTGTGTGGAGTTTGCATGTTCTCCCCGTGTCCGCGTGGGTTTCCTCCGGGTGCTCCGGTTTCCCCCACAGTCCAAAGACATGCAGGTTAGGTTAACTGGTGACTCTAAATTGACCGTAGGTGTGAATGTGAGTGTGAATGGTTGTCTGTGTCTATGTGTCAGCCCTGTGATGACCTGGCGACTTGTCCAGGGTGTACCCCGCCTTTCGCCCGTAGTCAGCTGGGATAGGCTCCAGCTTGCCTGCGACCCTGTAGAAGGATAAAGCGGCTAGAGATAATGAGATGAGATGAGAAAAGCCGTTCTGCATGGACATTCATTGAAGCCCTCATTGTTTTTTAATGGTTATTTATGAGCGTTTAGGGGTTACAATAATGCAAGTCTAGGTTGCTTTATATAAAAGGTATGTCCAGAAATATTGATGTCACTGTCTAAGCAGAGGGATCTGGCTTCTTTAGACGCTGTCTTCTTAAAACTGAATAAATATTTAAAAAGAGCCAAATGAGCCAGTCTTTTGAACGGCTCTTTTCAAAGAACGGATCACAAAGATGCGGATCCCATGAAAGAGCCATAAATCCCATCTCTAATCTGCGCTCCGATATCGCACGGGTCATCCAGGTACGCTGGCATTGTCTCTAGAGGAAATGTCGGTGGAGAGGTGGTGTTTAAAAAGGGTGTGGTTAATCGGAAACCTCGGGTTAACCAAGAACATAACCTGAGACGAGCAGGTTTGAGATGCAGCATAAATTGCCATGGCAGCATACCTCGGTTTGAACATAGCCAACTTTCGTAGTATGGGTTAATCGGGAAGTTACGCTGCACGTGATCAAGTTACTCTCGAAGTTACCCTGGTAAGCCAGAAAACCCGCTTCGTAGTACAGGGCCCAGGTGTGTGACAGCGTGTACGCTCCCTCATCCCGGTTTATCGTCCTTTCTGCCTGCTTGCGTATCTCCACTGCCTCTAAAATCCAACGCTGGTATCTATTTTCTTCAGCGCGAATGACTCTGGCCTCTTCCCAATTCATTATGTGATTATGTCGTTTGCAGTGGCCTGAAATGGCTGATTTTAGGTTTTCTTGGTATGCTTTTTCTTTTTCAGATCTTGTGTGTCTTTTTGTTGTTTCTTTCTCACATTCTATTTGGTGTTCTTTCCTTCGTGTATGGAAGCATCTGCCCGTTTCACCAATATAGACTTTATTACATGAACGGCAAGGGATTTCATAGATGACATTGCATTTGTTGTCCGGTTGTATTTTGTCTTTGGGGTGAATTAGCAACTGTCGGAGGTTCTTGTATGGTTTGACCGGGGTGTTGATGTGATATTTCCTCATGGATCGTTGAATGCATTCTGTGACTCCTTTTATGTATGGTAGTGTGACAAAGCCCCGGTTTGTTTTTTCAGTGTTTTTTCTTGTTTGTTTTTTTTTCCCTTTATTTGTGTCTGTAATTTCCCTTTTCGGATTGCCCACGGTGGATATTGGCAGTTTTTTAATGCCTGTTGAATGTGTTGGTCCTCCTCCTGTCTATCTTTCTCCTCCGTGATGCTCTGTGCTTGGTCGTATAGTGTTCTGATTACTGACATTTTGTGTGTGATGGGATGTTCAGATGTCCAGAGAAGATATTGGTCGGTGTGTGTAGGTTTTCTGTATGTTGTAATTCTAATGTTCCCTTCTTCTGTATGGTGTATTTTTAGGTCCAAAAAAGCTATTGTCTTGTCCATTTCCTCTTCGTGTGTGAATTTTATGTTGCCTGTCTTGTCTATGGAGTTTAGGTGATCGGTGAGTTGTTGTGTGTGGGCTGTTTTGATTATTTCGAGTATGTCATCAACGTGGCGGCACGGTGGTGTAGTGGTTAGCGCTGTCGCCTCACAGCAAGAAGGTTCGGGTTCGAGCCCCGTGGCCGGCGAGGGCCTTTCTGTGTGGAGTTTGCATGTTCTCCCCGTGTCCGCGTGGGTTTCCTCCGGGTGCTCCGGTTTCCCCCACAGTCCAAAGACATGCAGGTTAGGTTAACTGGTGACTCTAAATTGACCGTAGGTGTGAATGTGAGTGTGAATGGTTGTATGTGTCAGCCCTGTGATGACCTGGCGACTTGTCCAGGGTGTACCCCGCCTTTCGCCCGTAGTCAGCTGGGATAGGCTCCAGCTTGCCTGCGACCCTGTAGAAGGATAAAGCGGCTAGAGATAATGAGATGAGATGAGATGTCATCAACGTATCGTTTCCAGAAAATGGGTTTGCAGTCGTCTGGTGCAAGCGGGCAGAAAGGACGATAAACCGGGATGAGGGAGCGTACACGCTGTCACACACCTGGCGCGCCGTCCTGGGGGAGCGACCTGACAGCAGGAGGCGTGGACTACCTGTCAAATCGGACAGGACGTTCACACCTCCGTAACGTAACATCAGCTGATAAGGCACGTCACCACCTAACATCTGGTGACAATTCTGAGGAAGGCGGAAGTTTCACGCCGGAACTGTCAACAAGGTAACGAGCTTAAAATCCTTGTCTAAGAAACGAACTTAAAAATACTATAATAATTACAGATGTGCTTCAGATCATAAATACATCCCTAGAGACTGGCATTTTTCCTGTGTCCCTGAAAAAAGCCGTTGTAAAGCCCCTACTTAAAAAGAATAATCTGGTTGCTTCAGTATTGAACAACTACAGGCCAATATCAAATCTACCATTAATTGGGAAAATCCTTGAAAAAATTGTCTTCAATCAATTAACTGCCTTCTTGATATCAAACAGCTGTTTTGATAACTTTCAGTCAGGATTTCGTGCCAATCATAGCACTGAAACAGCGCTGATTAAAGTTATAAATGACATACGTCTTAATACTGATGCAGGCAAAACATCGGTCCTGGTGTTACTGGACCTCAGTGCAGCTTTTGATACTGTTGATCACAACATACTGCCATATCGACTTGAACACTGGGTTGGGTTGACTGGTAAAGTTATCAATTGGTTAAAATCATACTTAAAAGATAGAAGCTTCTTTGTTACCATGGGAAATTGTACCTCAACATCAATGTCCTTGATCTGTGGTGTTCCCCAGGGGTCAATCCTTGGACCATGACTATTCAACCTTTATATGCTCCCACTTGGACAAATTATCAAGAACAACTCAATTTTGTATCACTGCTATGCAGATGACACCCAAATTTATTTTGCTCTATCACCTAATGATTATGCCCCCTTGAATGTCTCTACCAGTGTATCGACCAAATCAACAACTGGATGTCACAAAATTTTCTTCATCTGAACACAGATAAAACAGAAGTAATTCTATTTGGGAAAAAAGATGAAAGACTCAGGATTACCACTATTCTTGACACAAAGGTGATTAAAACAAAAGATATGGTTAAAAATCTTGGTGTTTTCTTGACAGCGAGCGAAACTTTGACAGTCACATGAAAGCAATCACTAAATCGGCATTTTATCACCTAAAAAACATTTCCAAACTAAGAGGACTTATGTCAAAAAATGATCTGGAAAAACTTATACATGCCTTCATCTCTAGTAGGGTTGACTACTGCAATGGCCTTTTCACAGGCCTGCCAAAAAAGACCATCAAATGACTTCAGCTGGTTCAAAATGCAGCAGCTAGGGTTCTCACACGAACAAAAAGAACAGAGCACATTACTCCAATTCCAAGGTCCCTTCACTGGCTTCCAGTAAGCTACAGAATTGACTTTAAAGCATTGCTGCTGGTGTACAAATCTCTAAATGGTACAGGGCCCAATTACCTCTCTGATATGTTGCAGCGGCCTAACCCAATCAGATCTACCAGATCGCAGCAGCAAAACTTACTGGTAAAACCTGTTGTTAAAACAAAGTGTGGTGAAGCAGCTTTTAGCTACTATGCAGTACAGCTATGGAACCAACTCCCAGAGGACATCAAAAATGCTCCTGCTGTTGGCAGCTTCAAATCTAGACTAAAGACCAAGCTGTTTTCAGATGCTTTCTGCTAACTGATAAATATCATCTTTACAGGTTTTAAACTTTACTTAACTTTTATTCTATTTTATTCTGCTGTTTTTTTTTACTGAACTTTTACTTCATTTTATTATTTTATTTCTACTATTGTTTAATTCTTATTTTTTTCTCTCTTCTTCCCCCTTTATTTTATGTAATTTTATTTTCTATTGTTTACTGGTTTGCCTCTACCTCTGTAAAGCACATTGAACTGCCACTGTGTATGAAATGCGCTATATAAATAAACTTGCCTTGCCTTTGGCAAAAGCGACTAGCGACAAATCTAGCATCTTTTCTGGTGTTTTGGAGACTCTGACGTGAAAGCACGTATATTTCTGCAGATACTGTCCTCAACGAGCAGCAGGTGCTCTGCAATTACAGCATTCCAAAAATACTACTGAAACTTTCTCACTTCCATCGACAGGTTCTTCTCGCATGGACATTGATTTACAAACACAGTTTCTCTCCGCAGAGTTGCTTCATTTGGAATAACCGTAATATTGTTTATAAAAAAACACTATTTTTGGATAAATGGTTTAACAACGGAATTGTTATGGTTAGTCAATTGTTCAAAAAAAGATGGGTTGCTGTATAATTATTCTGAATTTCTTATGAGATATAATATACCAATAACACCTAGAGAATTTTCAGTGGTTTTTGATGTTATTCAGGGGCTCTTACAGCTCTCCTCTCTTATCATTCAGTCCTCCTGATGCATCACAGTCTTCTCTTGTTTTTCATCTGGTAAGCTTTTTAACTCCAAAGTAAGAGCCATGTTTCAGGATGGCCTAGTCTCTGTCCCACCAGCATCATTTTATTGGGCCAATTTTGTGTCTGATATTGATTGGAAAAAAGTTTGGTCGTTACCACAAAGATTTTTTCTATCAAACAAAGTCAAAGAGATCTCATTTAAATTGATACACAAATTCTACCCTGCAAAATAATACAGTGGGGCAAAAAAGTATTTAGTCAGTCACCAATTGTGCAAGTTCTCCCTTAAGTGGATGAGAGAGGCCTGTAATTTTCATCATAGGTACACTTCAACTATGAGAGACAGTCTCGCACACTTACTCTCTTGTGTATTCTATTCTGGTTTTTTTAAGTCTGTTCTTGGAATGTCTTGTTCATGTCTGTATTTTGCTCTTGATTTAGCTCTGTTTAATTGTACTTAATAAATAATAATAAAAAAAAAACGAGCAGCAGATGCTGCCAGGAGCCCCTCCGCCACCCCACAGCACTCACGCTAAAATAAATCACTGCATTTTGCTCACACAGCCTCAGTCACTTCCTTTCCTCGTCTACTGTGTGTGTGCCTCTGACATAAGCTAAACAGCTAGCTAGCTAGCTCATCATGTCTCAGTCTGAACCGTACACTCAGAAATACAGAAAGGAGAGGGAATCAAACCCTGAACTCAAAGGCTGGTTGAAACAGTTTATTGGGGATGATACACGGGCATACTGCCTGTATTGTAAGGCTGATTCCTAGGCCAAACTTTGTGACATAAAAAAAACACATGGCGACTCAAAAACATTCTCATCTCATCTCATTATCTCTAGCCACTTTATCCTGTTCTACAGGGTCGCAGGCAAGCTGGAGCCTATCCCAGCTGACTACGGGCGAGAGGCGGGGTACACCCTGGACAAGTCGCCAGGTCATCACAGGGCTGACACATAGACACAGACAACCATTCACACTCACATTCACACCTACGCTCAATTTAGAGTCACCAGTTAACCTAACCTGCATGTCTTTGGACTGTGGGGGAAACCGGAGCACCCGGAGGAAACCCACACGGAGAACATGCAAACTCCACACAGAAAGGCCCTCGCTGGGCAAAAACATACTCAAAAGACAAAACCTTATAACAGTTCCACCCAAAGCAAGCTGCTATTAATGTGTAAAAAAAAATTGACTCTGCAAAAAAGGCTGAAGCCACCATGGCATTAGCTCTTGCTGAACACTGTTCCCTGCTGGCATGTGATCACATTGGGGAAGCATGTAAGGCTGCTTTCTCAGACTCCACTGCTGCTACTCACTTCAAAATGCACAGGACAAAGTGCACGGAAATGATTAATGGTGTTCTAGCACCATACTTTCTAAAAAAGTTGGTTGCAGATGTGGGTGACCAGCGTTTCAGCCTCGTCCTCGATGAGTCCACGGATGTAAGTGTTTCTAAGTACTTGGGGGTCGTGATAAAGTACTTCAGTGACACCAAACACACAATTGTCTCAACATTTCTGGGGCTAGTTGAGTTGGAGAGAGGAGATGCCAGATCTATAGCCCAAGCTGTTGTGGCTTTCCTGGAGAAGTGTTGTCTTAAAAAAGAGAAACTCCTGGGGATAGGGACTGACAATGCCTCCGTTATGACGGGGATTAACAACGGGGTTCATAAAGTGCTGAAAGAGGAGTGTGGCCTTAAAGATCTGGGGCCGTATTCACAAAGAATCTTAAGGCTAAAAGTAGCTCCTAACAGGCGAATTTAGGAGAAACTCCTAAAAATAATGGGTGTGTCAGTTGTAACTTTAGGACTCCTAATTTTTAAAAATAAGAGTTAGTCACAAAACGTTTTAGGCCTAAAAGTAGCACTTAAGTCTGGGAGAGCTTAGAAGTAGCCCAGAGGACTCCTAACTCACTAAGACCTATTCACAAAAAGTCCTAAAATGGCTGCTGTCATTCCATGATGCAATGTTTTAGAAACGTTAGATGATGGAGAATTATTAAAAAGATACCGAATGGATCGTGAAGGGATAGAAGTTGTAGTTGAGTTGGTGAGGGACGCAATAATGACCCCAACCAACCGAAACAACCCGATAACGCCGGAGTTAAAGTGTTTGTCAACACTCCGGTATTTGGCGACGGGGAAAATGCAGCTCTGCAACGCAGACAATTTAGGACCATCACAGCCATCAGTAAGCCGTTCCATCAATCAAACCATCAACGTGCTCTGTCGACCCCATATAATCCGTCAGTTTATCCGGTTCCCTTTAGACCATCGCCATCAACAAAGGATCAAAGGCAACTTTATGGAGATCGCAGGTATGCCCGGTGTGATCGGTGCCATTGATGGGATGCATATAAGAATAATTGCGCCCTCTCAGGATGAATATGTCTTTGTCAATCGCAAAAAATTCCATTCAATAAACACACAAATTGTCTTTGGCTCATGTTACACCATCCTGGACATTGTTGCGAAATGGCCCGGATCAACACACGATTCAAGAATATTGATGGAGAGTGGTTTGAGGCAGCTTTTCGAGGGGCACCACGTACCAGCTGGATGTCATTTGCTGGGGGACAGTGGATATCCATGCAAAAGGTGGCTACTGACTCCTTACCTCGATCTACAGCCGGGACCACAGTTAAGTTATAACAGGTAAGGTTGTCATGACTGTACAGTCTCATCTCATCTCATTATCTGTAGCCGCTTTATCCTGTTCTACAGGGTCACAGGCAAGCTGGAGCCTATCCCAGCTGACTACGGGCGAAAGGCGGGGTACACCCTGGACAAGTCGCCAGGTCATCACAGGGCTGACACATAGACACAGACAACCATTCACACTCACATTCACACCTACGCTCAATTTAGAGTCACCAGTTAACCTAACCTGCATGTCTTTGGACTGTGGGGGAAACCGGAGCACCCGGAGGAAACCCACGCGGACACAGGGAGAACATGCAAACTCCGCACAGAAAGGCCCTCACCGGCCACGGGGCTCGAACCCGGACCTTCTTGCTGTGAGGCGACAGCGCTAACCACTACACCACCGTGCCGCCCCGTACAGTATTAAGGCTATTTACAATTCATACAATTCTGCACACACATTTAATAATGTTTACTGTTTTCTTGGTGTATGTTAGAGCACACAAAAGGACACGCAGTGTTGTGGAGAGAGGAATAGGCCAAATGAAACGCAGATTTCATGTACTACACAGTGAAATAAGACTCAGCCCAGAGAGAGCCAGCAGAGTTATCACTGTGTGTGGTATTCTTCACAACCTCTGCCGGCAAAGGAATATCCCACAGCCGGAGGATAGTGATGATGACATTGACGACAACAATGATGATGATGATGGCAATGAAAATGTGATAAACTTGGATGAAGTGGAACAAAGTGGACTGGCATATAGGGATTACTTTATGAATACACACTGGAAAGAAAAAAATAAAACAGCAAAACATTTCATTCTGGGTCATTTCTTGAGTGTCATTTTTCATTTTGTCTATTAGCAACGTTTTAATTTCAAGAGCCTCTCTTTTTCCTTCAAAACCTTCTTTTGCCTTCTAAGCACGTGTATTTCCATCTTCATTTTTTTTCCATCGGGGTGAGGAACTGGCACCTGCAGCAGGAAGGAGAGGGGTGGCAGGAGGAGACAGAGGCCCACTGGAGGGAGACGCTGCAGCTGGAAGAGGAAGAGTGCATGAGGGAGATGGAAGAGGATGTGGGAGACGAGGAGGAGGAGGTGGGAGAGGAAGAGGAGGTCGTGGGAGAGGAAGAGGAGGATGTGGGAGAGGAAGAGGAGGATATTCTGGGTGTTGATCCTCCTGTGCCCTAGGGAGGAGATATTGTTATTAGGATAACTTTGTGAGCACATTTTTGGGAGCTGGGTGTTGTTTACTCTTTCATTAAATATCACTATGCATACATTTCAGTGTCTGATTATTGCACAATGCTTACGCCTCTATCTGTAACAATAACTGCATTGCTGGGTCAGCAGCACCCTCAATACCAGTGATGCTTGTATCTGACCCCAGCACGCTGTACACCACTGATGTAACTGGGGACAGAGGCTTTGGTGCTGAGCCTTCTCCTAAAATATGCATAGAATATTTCAGTGACATGCAAAGCAGGCTACCTCACATAAACATCATATCACTATAGCACTTTGGATAAAAGAGTCTACCAAGAACCTAAACATAAATATTATGTTGCATTTAGCTTTTGTAAATTGCATGGTAGGCTAAATAAGCAATGTTAATTCCAACCTGTTTTACTGATGGCTCGTTTGTAGGCTGCAATCTCAGTCCTCGAATGAGATTGCAGCGAATACCATCTCTTTTCACAGTCATCGGCTGTGCGGGAGACTCCGGGGAACGCAGCATTCATATTGAACGAGACACTTTCCCATGCATCCCTCTTACAACCCTGATTCCAAAAAAGTTGGGACAAAGTACAAATTGTAAATAAAAACGGAATGCAATGATGTGGAAGTTTCAAAATTCCATATTTTATTCAGAATAGAACATGGATGACATATCAAATGTTTAAACTGAGAAAATGTATCATTTAAAGAGAAAAATTAGGTGATTTTAAATTTCATGACAACAACACATCTCAAAAAAGTTGGGACAAGACCATGTTTACCACTGTGAGACATCCCCTTTTCTCTTTACAACAGTCTGTAAACGTCTGGGGACTGAGGAGACAAGTTGCTCAAGTTTAGGGATAGGAATGGTAACCTATTCTTTTCTAATGTAGGATTCTAGTTGCTCAACTGTCTTAGGTCTTTTTTGTCGTATCTTCCGTTTTATGATGCGCCAAATGTTTTCTATGGGTGAAAGATCTGGACTGCAGGCTGGCCAGTTCAGTACCCGGACCCTTCTTCTACACAGCCATAATGCTGTAATTGATGCAGTATGTGGTTTGGCATTGTCATGTTAGAAAATGCAAGGTCTTCCCTGAAAGAGACGTCGTCTGGATGGGAGCATATGTTGCTCTAGAACCTGGATATACCTTTCAGCATTGATGGTGTCTTTCCAGATGTGTAAGCTGCCCATGCCACACGCACTAATGCAACCCCATACCATCAGAGATGCAGGCTTCTGAACTGAGTGCTGATAACAACTTGGGTCGTCCTTCTCCTCTTTAGTCCGAATGACACGGCGTCCCTGATTTCCATAGAGAACTTCAAATTTTGATTCGTCTGACCACAGAACAGTTTTCCACTTTGCCACAGTCCATTTTAAATGAGCCTTGGCCCAGAGAAGACGTCTGCGCTTCTGGATCATGTTTAGATACGGCTTCTTCTTTGAACTATAGAGTTTTAGCTGGCAACGGCGGATGGCACGGTGAATTGTGTTCACAGATAATGTTCTCTGGAAATATTCCTGAGCCCATTTTGTGATTTCCAATCCAGAAGCATGCCTGTATGTGATGCAGGTCCGTCTAAGGGCCCGAAGATCACGGGCACCCAGTATGGTTTTCCGGCCTTGACCCTTACGCACAGAGATTCTTCCAGATTCTCTGAATCTTTTGATGATATTATGCACTGTAGATGATGATATGTTCAAACTCTTTGCAATTTTACACTGTCGAACTCCTTTCTGATATTGCTCCACTATTTGTCGGTGCAGAATTAGGGGGATTGGTGATCCTCTTCCCATCTTTACTTCTGAGAGCCGCTGCCACTCCAAGATGCTCTTTTTATACCCAGTCATGTTAATAACCTATTACCAATTGACCTAATGAGTTGCAATTTGGTCCTCCAGCTGTTCCTTTTTTGTACCTTTAACTTTTCCAGCCTCTTATTGCCCCTGTCCCAACTTTTTTGAGATGCGTTGCTGTCATGAAATTTCAAATGAGCCAATATTTGGCATGAAATTTCAAAATGTCTCACTTTCGACATTTGATATGTTGTCTATGTTCTACTGTGAATACAATATCAGTTTTTGAGATTTGTAAATTACTGCATTCTGTTTTTATTTACAATTTGTACTTTGTCCCAACTTTTTTGGAATCGGGGTTGTAGTTTTGCTTGTTACCCCAGAGCCAAATTTTCCTTTTATTATTGTTTTGCGTTCAAGCACCAACTGGGCCAGGAGCAGCAACTGGTCCTGGGACCAATTGGGCTTTCATTTCCGTCTAGGCGTTTCATCCATTATGGAAAACAAATCTGGGTTATGTGCGTGCTGACATTTAAAGTATGGAACATATTGTCCTAAATTGGATAATTGTCCTATTGAATAAGTGGCCTACAGTACGTGAACAACTAAGAAGGCAAAAGCGCTTTTATTCCCTTGACAATTTATGCACCGCAATCTTCTTATTTTTATTTGTCAAAAGCATAATTTTTGGGTTTGCACTTAATTCTCTTCATACATGTATTTCTCTATCCATTATCTTTTCACAGGCTTTCTCATCCAGCTTTGAAGCCTATTTCCTTATTTTCACTTGATGCATTACGTATGACTTTCCAATGAGCCGCCCTGTCACTCAACAACCAATCACCGTTGTCATTGCGTCTAAGCTCGTGCATGTGAATTGACGTCATCCATAGCAACAAAGAGTTACTCTTAGTTTAAGAGTTCACAGTTTTCTTAACTAAAAGTAGGTCTCAGTGGCTTTGTGAATTACTTTTAAGAAACAACTCCTACATAAAAACTTTTAGTGCGATTTAGGAGTACTCCTAACGTTAAGATAAAATCCTTTGTGAATACGGTCCCTGGTTCTTATTCGCTGTGCATGTCACTCTCTGCAGCTTGCTGTGAGCCATGCTTCCAATGACACCATCCCCCGTAGTGTGGAGTACTTGGTACGGGAGACTTGTAACTGGTTTTCAGTGTCTCTAAAGCGCAGGGAGGCCTACAAAGCACTATATAAGACCATCAACTGTGGGGAGGAACCCTTACAAATAACCAAGGTGTGTGTTACACGTTGAACCAGCAGTTTCACGCATTTTGGACCAGTGGGAGGCGCTTAAACTGCATTTCGCTGTCACCAAGTCCAGTGAACACTGTTACATGGCTGAGGTTTTATACTTCATGTACAATGATCCTCAAAACATCTTGTATCTGACTTTTTTGAAGTCAGTGCTGGTTGAGGTACAGTTGGCCGTCAAGGCTTTTGAGGGACAGCAGGTAGATTCTCTTAAACTTC
Organism: Neoarius graeffei; assembly: GCF_027579695.1. NCBI lineage: Eukaryota > Metazoa > Chordata > Actinopteri > Siluriformes > Ariidae > Neoarius > Neoarius graeffei. The sequence goes on from NC_083585.1 coordinate 26,891,730, forward strand.
TTGACAGCTTGGTTAGCCTGATAAAGTCTGTGAGTAACAGGGTGCTGAATCCACTAGCAAATATTGATGTACTCAAAGAGCCAATTGATGGATACATCAGTCCCAAACCGTACCTTGGTTACCTTTTTGAGTCAAAGGCAGCTGAGCTCCATCTTGTGCCTGAGGAGAAGGACAATGTCCAAAAGAGGTGTGTAGCCTTCACCATCTCCCTCACTAATGAGTTGAGGGTGAGACTGCCGGACAACATCGAAGCATTGCAGTACATGTCAGTTTTCAATGGAGAGGAAACTCTGAAGCACAATAAGAGCCTGGGAGAAATAGAAAAAATAGCCAAGCTCCTTGGCTACTCTCCTGCACAGATAGACAAGATTGTCCAGCAATGGCGTGCCATCCATCTTACTAAGTGGAATGAAACAAAAAACACAATGGGCTTCTGGAGTGAGATTTGGAAGCTCAGGGATGCAGCTGATATCAACCCGTTTCAGGAACTTACCATGGCTGCTGTGTCTGTGTTGTCTTTGCCACACTCAAATGCTGAAGTCGAGAGATTATTCAGCCAGATGAGTGTGGTAAAAAGCAAATTTAGAAATCCGATGTCCTTGCAGACCCTTAACTCCATCCTGTATGTCCAATTTGGTCTGAAGCTGTCTGGTGAGGCTTGCTATGAGCACAAGCTGCCTGATGATGTTTTGCAGCTCTTTGGCACATGAGCTCCTTACTCATTTAAGTCAGCTTCCTCAGTTGCTGAACCTGCCATAGGAAGCCTTGACCTACTCTTTCTGTGAGTCAGCACAGCTTGTGTGTGTGGAGGGAGGGTCTGAAAAAAAAACCCAATGAATGTGAATTAGGACCAGACTAGTTAGCATCATTTACTTACATTGCCACTGACAGTTTTTTTCTATTGTCTCTTTTTGGTCCATTAAGATTGTTAATGTTGTCATGTTAAAATAGAAAAAAATGTTAAAATGTTATGTTATGACTTGTTGTAGGCTCCTAAGTAGAGCATAAACTTAAGACACCCCCCCCCCCCCCCCCCCCCAAAAAAAAAAAAAAAAAAAAAAACCTAAGTAACTCTGCCAGAGTGTCTCTTTTGGGTCACTTTGCTGGTCCCAAGCCCGGATAAAGGAGGAGGGTTGGATGTAGAGCTAACAATTCCACCCCGCATAACAGTTTTTTGATTCTAACATTTAACAATACAGGACAAAATTGATTTATGTAACATGGAAAGTGCCTTGAGATAATTGTATTATGATTTGGCGCTAGGCGGCACGGTGGTGTAGTGGTTAGCGCTGTCGCCTCACAGCAAGAAGGTCCTGGGTTCGAGCTCCGGGGCCGGCGAGGGCCTTTCTGTGCGGAGTTTGCATGTTCTCCCCGTGTCCGCGTGGGTTTCTTCCGGGTGCTCCGGTTTCCCCCACAGTCCAAAGACATGCAGGTTAGGTTAACTGGTGACTCTAAATTGACCGTAGGTGTGAATGTGAGTGTGAATGGTTGTCTGTGTCTATGTGTCAGCCCTGTGATGACCTGGCGACTTGTCCAGGGTGTACCCCGCCTTTCGCCCGTAGTCAGCTGGGATAGGCTCCAGCTTGCCTGCGACCCTGTAGAACAGGATAAAGCGGCTAGAGATAATGAGATGAGATGAGATTTGGCGCTATATAAATAAAAAAAAAGACTAAAGTCATTAAGTTATTTTGAGAAGTGATGGCCTATTTCAATGGCAAAATTTAAAAAAAGAAGAAGAAAGTTCATTGCAGTTCTAAACATATTTAGGGTGTTTGTTACTCACTTTTTGTCTCTCCCACAATGTTATTCCTCCCTCCTACAGCGTCCATTACAATTACTTGCAAATTGTCGGTTATGCAAATTAGGCAATGACGTCATTTAGTGACTTCTAGCGACTTTAAGGGCAGCCAATAGCGACTTTCCTTACTGAGGAGTTGGCAACACTGATGCTGATACCTTTCTGGGTTATTTTACACTTTATTGTACCACTGGAACTAGGGTTAACCCTAACCCTTACCCCTTAACCCCAACCCCTCACCCCTAGATTTCTGAATACGCGGTACGGTACACCGTAAAGTATCCCTTTTCTGTTTTAACCAGCGTTAACCTTTTCAGCAGTTTGTGCTACAGTAGCTCTTCTGTGGGATTGGACCATATGCTCTAGCCGTCATGTCCCATGCAACTCAATGAGCCTTCGAAACCCGTGACCGTGTTGTCGGTTCACCGGTTGTCCTTCCTTGGACCACTTTTGGTCACTACTAACCACTGCATACTAGGAACACCCCACAAGATATACCACTTTGGAGATGCTCAGACCCAGTCATCTAGCCATCACACAGGAGCATAGCTGGGATTTTTCAAGGGGGGGGGGGGGGGGTCACACACTGACTGGCAGCCTGAGTACATTATGTAACAAAAAATAATTACCATTGCTAGTTTTAGGTAGCTTGGAAACCGACTCTTCCATTATTACCGTTTCTTCCACATTTTCTTGATGTTGTGTTCTAGAAACAACACACTAAAACTTCGCTTCAAAGCCACAAAATGCAACTTTGACGGAAAAAAAAAATTTACTGACCTCTCTTCACGTCGAAAGAAGGAGGAAAGTTTCACTTGTTTTGACATGGCGAATTATGAACACGAGGAAATACTCGTAATTCGCAACTAAAAAGACTGCAGCTACACTGGCAGCTTGACCATGCTTTCTAGTGCGATCGTGTTGCGCTTGCGCAGAACTGTTTCAGTCCTGTGCGCCTTGGCTCGTGCACCTGAAGGTGTGCCTCGGGCTGCGCGTGTGTCTAATGAGCTCCAGAACGCGTGGCGTTAACAAAGAACACCTGTCTTTAATCAATGAACTATGTTTAGGCTATTTAAGGACTGTGCCCATGCAAGGATGATGCGAAGTATTACGCCATGTCTAGTGTGCCTTAAAAAGCCCTGTTTCCTGTCCCTGTTGACCTCCTGGTTTTTCGACTCCTGTTTCTTGTCCCTTGATCTTGTATAGTTTGCCTCTGATATTCTGTCTGCGCCTCGATTGACCTTCTGCCTGTTTCCTCAATTACGACTTTGCCTGCTGTTTCAGACTGTTTACCTGTTGTGTGCATTTCACGCACTTTATGCTCATATCGCACTGTGTATTATTTAATGTATCTGCACTTACATCCGCCTCTCCCGCACACACTCTGACAAACTGGGTTTTCGCGCCTAAACCACAGGAAGTCCATACAAGGTTATATGGTAGAAACCCCAATGAGGCTGAGGTGACAATCTAGTTAGAAAAAAAATGTTAGAAAAATTACAGTGGGCGCTTTTCTAATATTCTTATGCGGCTATTGAAAAAATGTATGGTCTGACAAAGGGGGAGTCACGGGCACCCCAGGACCCCCCAGCTACACCCCTGTCACAATTTGACCCTTGTCAAAGTTGCTCAGATCCTTACATTTGCCCATTTTTCCTGCTTCCAGCACATCAACTTCAAGAACTGACTGTTCTCTTGCGGCCTAATGTATGATATCCCACCTGTTGACAGGTGCCATTGTAATGAGATAACCAATGTAATTCACTTTACTTGTCAGTGTTTTTAATTTTATGGCTGATCGGTGTATACTTATGTTTAACTTAGAATAAACTGAAAAACAGGGTGGCACGGTGGTGTAGTGGTTAGCACTGTTGCCTCACAGCAAGAAGGTCCTGGGTTCAAGCCCAGTGGCCGACGGGGGCCTTTCTGTGTGGAGTTTGCATGTTCTCCCTGTGTCTGTGTGGGGGTGCTCTGGTTTCCCCCACAGTCTAAAGGCATGCAGTTAGGTTAACATAGGACGGCCTTGGGCTGAAGTGCCCAAGAGTGGAGGTGCACATGTACACAGTGGATTTGCTCTCCTATGATGAACTAAAAAAATTTCTTGTATGTTTGTGCAGTGACAATAAAGGCATTCTATTCTAAAAACTTTGATACACACAAATACAGAACCTAACACTTATTGTAAGTTTTTTTTCCGCCTTATAACATTTCTGGCTGTTTTTCACAGAGGTGGACAGTAACGAAGTACGTTTACTTGAGTACTGTACTTAAGTACACTTTTTGAGTATCTGTACTTTACTTGAGTATTACTTTTTTTTTTGGAAACTTATGACTTTAACTTCACTACATTTGAAAGACAAATATCGTACTTCTCACTCCACTACATTTCTATCAAGGTCCTCGTTACTATGAAGCAGCTTTGAAAGTGTATGTTTTTTCTTTTTTTTTCTAAAATGTGATTGTTTTTTTCGCAAGTGAAACTGAGACAGTCCATCAGTAATCACTAGGATCACATCACGTCCATAGACTGTATAAAATCAAGTTCACTGATTTCTCAGCAGCATTATTTTACACGATCAGTTGATGGCAGAATGAAAGGAGGCGGTTCTTCTGGAGAATGCACACACCCATGGCTTTACCTAGAACCCATGTTTCAGTTTTCTGAAAGGATTAAAGATTCATTTCGTTTTAAATGTTTGCTTTGTTTGCCGAAAATGAACATCATGGCCTACAATAACTCGCTGCCCAACCTGCGGAAGCATAAACGTTTTATTCCAAGAGAAAGCTTGCAATGAAGTTGTCTGTGCTTTTAGAGCTAGTGATAACATTACAATAGTTATGCAGTCTGGTTAGTCAAATAACTTTCTATGGATTTGCCCGCCAAGTTGCCATAGCCTTGTCCATGGCTAACATTAGCTAGTTAATGTGGACACGGTTAGTTAGCATATAAAAATGGAGTTACGCTAACATGAATAATGTTAACTTACCTGAAGTCCTTTCAGAAATGTTTTAGTATAATCTTGCCAAATAAACAGAATGTAGAAATCTTTCTTTTCTAGTAACGTTAGCTACCCAATATGATTTCAAGTTTGAAAATAGTTTGCTAGCATGTCAGGTGGAGTTTCACTGACTAGCTAGCTTAACGTTAAACCACCATGATGGCACAGCATGCGTTCATTTTGTGAATTCACATTTCTGTCTTTGGTAATGGCATTAGGTTTTGTAAGCGTTATGACAATAATACAACAATGCGTTGACAGAAAATGTACCTTTAATACTTAAGTATTTTTAAGAGCAAGTACTTCAGTACTTTAACTTAAGTAAAAATTTGACTGGGCAACTTTCACTTGTATCGGCGTAACATTTGACCAGTGGGATCTGTACTTTGACTTAAGTAATGAAGTTGGGTACTTTGTCCACCTCTGGTTTTTCACTTTATTTGAACATTAAATGTGGGAAAAGATCTGACATTATTTATCTTACATTACATTACATGGCATTTGGCAGATGCTCTTATCCAGCGTAACGTACAAGAAGTGCAAAAGTCAGGTACACAAAGTCCTCATAAGAAAGTTCTAGTGCCAACTAAACAAGTGACAGAATAACACTTAGTGTAATCTTAGTTTCTTTTTTTTTAATTCACAAAAACCTGCCATTTTAACAGGGGTGTGTAGTAATTTTATATAGATAGATAGATAGATAGATAGATAGATAGATAGATAGATAGATAGATAGATAGATAGATAGATAGTATAGCCACTGTAAGGGCACTCTACTCACATTATCGAAAATATGCTATTTCTGTAGCCTGCAAATCCAGTTTAGTCTAAACAGTTACCAATTAACACAGGCTGAACTGGTCAAACTGGTAAACAAACTTCGGCATACTGTTTATAGTCTTAAGTCAATTGTGAATCTATTTTTGAATTCCATAACCTGGTGTGCTGCAAGTGGATTTTGCCTATAATATATATATATATATATATATATATATATATATATATATATATATATTTTTTTTTTTAAATTACACAGAGTCCAATTGTTTGGCAAAGGAAATCAGGCCTGTGTTATCTCCCTTCTAATCACTAATCCGTCACTATTATTAAATTAAATATTTAAAACAGCTTTAATTAAAAAGAGTTTACACACACACACACACACACACACACACACAGTGTGGCTGGTCACATTTTTCCATAGTGCTCTCATATCCTTGTAGGCCGGATGCTCTTCTCACAAACCTTTAAAGACACTTGTATGTTCTCTTCATACCTAATGTTTTGTTCTCTCTGTTGAGCAGTGTCAGATTGCAGACATTCATAGCTGTTTATATTTCAGGATTTGAATGTAACAAGAAGTCGTGGCATGTTCAAATTAGCACATGCAAAAAAAATCTGTCCCAGATGAATGACATTTTCACAAAAACTAGCTAAGTAACAGGCCAACATTTATTCATAACACAAAGCAAAAATGAATTATTTACATTATACTCAACAAATAAATATCACACAAAATTTTGCTTTTTACTGTATGTATTGCGCAACAAGTCGTTCATGATGTAGCTGTTAGGTTAGAACAGGAAACAATCAGAGATCAGAAACACTGAAATCTGACTTTGCAAAGCCAAAATAATAACATAAGCAAGTATTTTTCAGCCTTGCCACCTGCTCGCAATTCCTGAACCGTATCCTTCTTAAAACCCTTTTAAAAATGTCAAGACACTATAAAAATTGTGTTTATATTTCCCAGAGGTAGTTTCCTGTCAAACCAAATGCAACAAATAATATGCAAAGCCTATACCTTTTAACTACTGTGCAAATATGAAACAAAATATACACTCACAGGCCACTTTAATAGGAACACCTATATGCCTGCACGATCATGCTATTATCCAATCAGCCAATTATGTGGCAGCAGCACCGCGCATAAAATTATGCAGATACAGGTCAATAGCTTCAGTAAATGTTAACATGCCAATGAGGAAAATTTTGCCCCCGGTGGCGTAGTCGTTGGTGCCAAATAAGTATTCCGGAAACTGCTGATCTCGTGGGGTTTTCAGACACAACAGTCTTGAGTTTTTGCAGAATAATGCACACAGTGAGAAACATCCACTAAGCAGCAGTTCTGTTGACTATGGTGATTAAAAAAAAAAAATCACTTTTTACAACTGTGGTGAGGAGAAAAGTATTTCAGAAAGCGCAACATGTTGATCCTCGAGGGAGATGGAACCCTACATACAAAAATATGTAGGGTTCCACTCAGGAATATGTTTTTCCTGTGTGCATAGTTTATTTAGATTCAGATTTGGTCACAGTATTATTGATTGAACACATAATTTGCAAAATATGAAGTAAAGTATTGAGAAATATTTCAGCTTTTTCTTCTTTGTAGACCTCACACTGTGGGCAAGGATGTGTCTTGTCCTGCAACCAAACATGGAAATGAAACACACAATTATCAATTTTATGTCAAAGATTAATAGGACACAAGGTATTTGTAACAGTATTATAGCAACATCATGATTCTTACTGTTAACCGAAAACAAAATATTGATCTATTAAAAGAAATAGGAGCAATAAATCTATGTGTTTGATGACAACACTAAAAAGATATGCCAAGAAAATATCTGAAATTGGTAAGTATACTAAGGCAAGTATACATTTCTTCTCAGGTATTAAGATACTGATAATTAGGATGCAGTGCTGCAGCACAGCAACCTATGGGCTCCCCTAGGGGAGCCCATAGGTTGCAGTGCAAAGCACTGCAACTATTGTTCTTCTACGTGTTTCTTCTTCTTCTTATATTTATTATTCCTACGCAAATTTTGATTTTGAATAACTCAATAACCGTACGTCGCACACAGACAAACAATACATCAAAACGTGCGGCTCGATCAGACTCGCTATGCTATTACTTTTCTCTACAGATTACGATTTTTTTGCGACTACGTCGCGAAAAAATCGTCAAAAAAAACCCCCATTCATTTCTATGGAATTAATTGAAAAAAAAAAGCACTTTTTCAACGTTTTTCAAACGTCCGCTGCTCTGGCATGCTTTAACCTAGAGACGTGATTCAAACTCTAAAACGTAGGAAAACTTCTCCTCTGTGGATCTGGCATTCAACTTTTCTGCTAGGTTCTACACTTTCGGATCAGTCCCGGCTCAACCGCCATGTGGGTTCTGGGAGAAAATCCGGCTTTTGAATGGGTGTCTATTGCGTTACACACCAGTGAAGCTCGTTAACTTAGAGTGGCGAGAGGTTGAAAATAAAGCTCAAACTTTCTCGCTTAAACTGTGTTTTCAGCCACAAATTTCACTCTACAGACATGATTTTCTCAAAAGTAGTAGGAAAACTTGTCCTGATTCACACAATGCGTCTACCTAAACGATAGGATTTACAGTTTTTGAATGACAAGCGTCAAACTGAGGACAGGGCAGCTGACAGGCTTCATTGACACCCATTATAAACGTGAGAGAAAAGTCACTCGTTTTTAAATCGCTCTAGTGTCGTTATTTTTAAGACTACAACCAAAAAAATACATCATTTTATTCAGGAGACCCTTCTAGCACTCACTGTGAAAGAATTTTGTGAATAGCTGCTTCCGTTGTCGAGTTATTTGTCATTGTTCGAGGCCTGGTCCTTCATAAAAAACAGTAGAAAACTCCAGCCCTTGTGTGTCTTAGCTCATTGACACCCATTATAAACGTGACAGAAAAGTCAGTCATTTTTAAGTCGGTCTACTGTCCTCATTTTTAAGACTACAGACAAAAAATTACATCATTTTATTCAGGAGACCCTTCTAGCGCTCACTGTGAAAGAATTTTGTGAATAGCTTCTTCCGTTGTCGAGTTATTTGTCATTGTTCGAGGCCTGGTCCTTCGTAAAACACAGCACAAAATTCAAGACCTCGTGTGTCTTAGCTCATTGACACCCATTATAAACGGGACAGAAAAGTCAATCATTTTTAAATCGCTCTAGTGTCATTATTTTTAACACTACAGACAAAAGAAATACATAATTTTATTCAGGAGACCCTTCTAGCGCTCACTGTGAAAGAATTTTGTGAATAGCTGCTTCCGTTGTCGAGTTATTTGTCATTGTTCGAGGCCTGGTCCTTCGTAAAACACAGCACAAAATTCAAGACCTTGTGTGTCTTAGCTCATTGACACCCATTATAAACGTGACAGAAAAGTCAATCATTTTTAAATCGTTCTAGTGTCATTATTTTTAACACTACAGACAAAAAAATACATCATTTTATTCAGGAGATCCTTCTAGCGCTCACTGTGAAAGAATTTTGTGAATAGCTGCTTCCGTTGTCGAGTTATTTGTCATTGTTTGAGGCCTGTTCCGTAGTAAAACACAGCACAAAATTCAAGACCTTGCGTGTCTTACCTCATTGACACCCATTATAAAAGTGACAGAAAAGTCTCTAATTTTTAACACTACAGACAAAAAAATTACATCAGTCTATTCAGGAGACCCTTCTAGCGCTCACTGTGAAAGAATTTTGTGAATTTCTTTTTATTGTGAAAAAAAAAAAAAAAACAGCCTCGGTCGGCATGACACTTCACCTTAGCCGCCCACTTTATTAGGAACACTTCTGGTCGTACATACAAACACTCAGAGTTTAGAGTTTATTTTATTTTTAAAAGGGACAGTGCACAAATTAAACATTATCCTTGTGGTAAGGACAGATGTCTGTCCCAGGTTATAGCAGTACATGCTAATTTCCGCCTGTAGTCACTTTGGTTATACTCTTGAATAGCTCTTCTTCATGACGGTTGCTGTCTCAAAAACACACACAATCATTGCATTGAAACATCACTGCAGGTCACACATTCACGGCCAGCAAACATGCGTGACCGAATTGCTTCGCGCACTGCATCCTCTCACAATTTCCCCCGGGGAATTGTCCGGTCTAGTTAGGAATGCAGAAGAAGTTACATTTATATACAGTGGTGCTTGAAAGTTTGTCAACCCTTTAGAATTTTCTATATTTCTGCATAAAGATGACCTAAAACATCATCAGATTTTCACACAAGTCCTAAAAGTAGATAAAGAGAACCCAGTTAAACAAATGAGACAAAAATATTATACTTGGTCATTTATTTAATGAGGAAAATGATCCAATATCTGTGAGTGGCAAAAGTATGTGAACCTCTAGGATTAGCAGTTCATTTGAAGGTGAAATTAGAGTCAGGTGTTTTCGATCAATGGGATGACAATCAGGTGTGAGTGGGCACCCTGTTTTATTGAAAGAACAGGGATCTATCAAAGTCTGATCTTCACAACACATTTGTGGAAGTGTATCATGGCACGAACAAAGGAGATTTCTGAGGACCTCAGAAAAATTGTTGATGCTCATCAGGCTGAAAAAGGTTACAAAACCATCTCTAAAAAGATTTTGGACTCCACCAATCCACAGTCAGACAGATTGTGTACAAATGGAGGAAATTCAAGACCATTGTTACCCTCCCCAGGAGTGGTCGACCAACAAAGATCACTCCAAGAGCAAGGCGTGTAATAGTCGGCGAGGTCACAAAGGACCCCAGGGTAACTTCTAAGCAACTGAAGGCCTCTCCTCGCATTGGCTAATGTTAATGTTCATGAGTCCACCATCAGGAGAACACTGAACAACAATGGTGTGCATGGCAGGGTTGCAAGGAGAAAGCCACTGCTCTCCAAAAAGAACATTGCTGCTCGTCTGCAGTTTGCTAAAGATCACGTGGACAAGCCAGAAGGCTATTGGAAAAATTTTTGTCAACAGATGAGACCAAAATAGCACTTTTTGGTTTAGATGAGAAGCGTTATGTTTGGAGAAAGGAAAACACTGCATTCCAGCATAAGTACCTTATCCCATCTGTGAAACACGGTGGTGGTAGTATCATGGTGTGGCAGCGGGGGCGTGGTCAAGCGCCGGTCTGTGACAGGAGGGCGGAGCCAGGGAAGGTGAGTGGCAGAATCACTACACCTGACGGTAATTAACCTGTGTTTGTGTGTCTTCCCAGTAACCACGCCCTATTTAAGGAGGCAGAGGGAGAGCAGAGGGAAGCTCTTCCCGGGACAAGAACACAGCGTGTGTGTGTGTATTTAACAGATAAAGGAACGATTGTTATACTGAAAAGTCTGGCAATAAAAGCCTGTTTGTTCCCTGAAGCTTTGTCCTGCCGTCCTCTGTGCTCCACCCACACCTAAGCGAGCTCTACAGTGGTGCTGAAACCCGGGAAAAAGGTGGAGCACCAACACAGCAGCCCCATGGAATCCTCCCCGTTCGCAGACCTGGTCCATGCCCTCGCCACGGCTCAGCAAAGCCAGCACCAGGCGCTCATCACGCTCCAAAAGGAACAAGAGCGGCGCTTCGAAGCCCTGGTGCTGGCCCAGCAGGAAAATCGCGAGGTGTTCCGGCATCTCCTCACGTCGGCGGGGTCCACCAACATCCCGGCCTCGGGCCCGTCTCCCCTCACCATGATCAAGATGGGCCTGCAGGACGACCCCGAGGTGTTCCTCGCATTGTTCGAACAGGTCGCCGAAGCCTCGGGGTGGCCGATGGAGCAGCGCGCGGCGCGCCGCCTCCCCCTCCTAACGGGAGAGGCGCAGCTGGCCACGCTACAGCTCCCCGCCGACCGCCGGCTGGCCTACGCGGACCTTCGCCGGGCCGTCCTCCAGCGCGTGGGGCGCACACCAGAACAACAGCGCCAGCACTTCCACGCGCTGCGGTTGGAGGAAGTCGGCCGGCCGTTCACGTTCGGCCAGCAGCTCCGGGACGCCTGCTGGCGGTGGCTGAGGGCCAACGATTGCGACACTGAGGGAATCATCGATCAGGTGGTGCTGGAGCAGTTCATCGCCCGCTTACCAGCCGGAACCGCGGAATGGGTCCAGTGCCACTGCCCGGCGTCGCTGGATCAGGCAGGAGGACTGGCGGAGGATCATTTGGCGGCTGTTCCGGCAGCAGGACAGCCGACGACGTCTTCTCTTCTCTCCTCTTCTCTCTCTCTTTCTCCCCTCCCTTCTGTGTCCCGTCCTCGCCCCATTCCCCCACCACGGAGACGGGGGCTGGCTCCACCCCAGCCAGCCCGCCGCACCTGTGGTGCCCTCTCGTTTCTCCCTTCTGTGTCTGTCTCTCCCCCCCCCTCAGGTGAGTGAGCCCCAGAGCACCGGTGCAGAGGGAAAGCCCGGGCCGGTTTGCTGGCACTGCGGGGAGCCGGGCCACCTGCAACAACAGTGCGCAGCAATGGAGGTGGGCGCGGTGGTACGGATCCCCGACGCACCAGAGGCTGCCCTCGATCGGGCCGGAGCGTATTGCATACCGGTGAGTGTTCAAGGGGCTACATATCAGGCGTTGGTGGATTCTGGTTGCAATCAGACCTCAATCCGCCAAAGCCTGGTGCAAGACGAGGCATTGGGGGGAGCACAGGGGGTGAAGGTGTTGTGTGTGCACGGGGATGTTCACAGCTACCCTTTGGTGTCTGTCCACATATTTTTCAGAGGGGAAAAACCTATAGTGAAGGCAGCGGTTAATCCTTGCCTTACCCACTCTTTAATTTTGGGGACTAATTGGCCGGGATTTCGGGGTTTAATGACGCGCCTAGTAAAGAGTGGATCCTGCCATTTGACAGGGGGAGGTCCCGGTGTCGCTTTGGCTGGAGCTGCTGTCGCAGAGCCGTCTACGTCATCTCCGCGACAGAGTGAGGAGCCGCCGGCTCCTCCTCTTTCTGTTGGGGAATCCCTTGCAGATTTCCCATTAGAACAATCGTGAGACGAGACTCTGTGACATGCGTTTGACCAAGTGAGAGTAACCGATGGTCAAACGCTCCAGCCGAACGCCACCCCGTCCTTCCCCTATTTTTCTATTTTGAAGGATAGATTATACCGAGTGACGCAGGACACTCAGACGAAAGAGTGAGTCACACAGCTGTTAATTCCAAAGAGCCGCCGGGAATTGGTATTTCAGGCGGCTCACTTTAATCCCATGGCTGGACACCTAGGGCAGGATACGACACTAGCCCGAATAATGGCCCGATTCTATTGGCCGGGGATTCGCGGCGATGTCCGTAGGTGGTGTACGGCGTGCCGCGAATGCCAGTTAGTAAATCCAGCGGCCATTCCAAAAGCGCCTTTGCGCCCCCTACCATTAATCGAGACCCCGTTCGAAAGAATTGGGATGGATCTCGTCGGGCCATTAGATCGGTCAACACGAGGGTACCGCTTTATATTAGTTCTGGTGGACTATGCAACGCGATACCCGGAAGCGGTGCCTCTTCGCAATATCTCAGCATGCAGTATTGCGGAGGCCCTCTTCCACGTCATCTCCCGAGTTGGAATCCCGAAAGAGATTCTGACTGACCAAGGCACCTCGTTTATGTCACGAACACTGAGCGAACTGTATGGGCTATTAGGTATTAAGCCGATCCGCACCAGCGTTTATCACCCACAAACGGACGGTTTAGTTGAACGGTTCAATCGCACCCTCAAGAATATAATTAAAAAATTCATAAGTGAGGACGCACGTAACTGGGATAAATGGCTCAAACCCTTGTTATTTGCAGTGCGAGAGGTCCCCCAAGCCTCCACGGGGTTCTCCCCATTCAAATTGTTATACGGGCGTAAGCTGCGCGGCATTTTAGATGTGCTGCGAGAAAATTGGGAGGAGGGACCTTCACAGAGTAAAAACAAAATTCAGTACGTTATGGACCTGCGCACAAAACTCCACACGCTCACCCACCTAACTCAGGAGAATTTGCGGCAGGCCCAGGAACGGCAAGCCCGCCTGTACAACAAGTGCACGCGCCTTAGAGAGTTCACTCCGGGAGATAAGGTACTCTTACTGTTGCCCACGTCGAGCTCCAAATTAATCGCCAAGTGGCAAGGACCCTTTGAGGTCACACGGCGAGTCGGGGACGTCGACTATGAGGTGAGGTGAACGGACGGGGGGGGGCGCTACAGATCTACCACCTCAATCTGCTTAAACTCTGGAACGAGGAGGTCCCCGTGGCGTTGGTGTCGGTAGTTCCGGAGAAGGCGGAGCTGGGGCCGGAGGTTCAAAAAGGGACATTGGCATCACGTACCCCTCCGGTCCCCTGTGGAGACCACCTCTCCCCGACCCAACTCACGGAGGTTGCCCAGTTGCAGGCCGAGTTTTCGGATGTGTTCTCACCCCTGCCCGGTCGCACTAACCTCATAGAACACCACATAGAGACGCCCCCGGGGGTGGTAGTGCGTAGCCGCCCTTACAGGCTACCCGAACACAAAAAAAAAGGTGGTTCAGGAAGAACTTCAGACCATGCTCGAAATGGGCATCGTCGAGGAGTCCCACAGTGACTGGAGCAGCCCGGTGGTGTTGGTACCCAAGGCCGAAGGGTCGGTCCAGTTCTGTGTGGACTATAGAAAAGTCAACGCGGTGTCTAAATTCGACGCGCACCCAATGCCTCGTATTGACGAGCTGCTCGATCGACTAGGCACAGCTCGCTTTTACTCGACACTGGATTTGACGAAGGGATATTGGCAGATCCCCTTGACTCCATTATCCCGGGAGAAAACGGCCTTTTCCACACCGTTCGGCTTACACCAATTTGTCACACTTCCTTTTGGGCTGTTTGGGGCGCCCGCTACGTTTCAGCGGCTGATGGACAGGGTCCTCCGGCCCCACGCCACCTATGCGGCCGCATATCTTGATGATATTATCATCTATAGTAACGACTGGCAGCGGTACCTGCAACACCTGAGGGCCGTCCTTAGGTCGCTGAGGCGGGCGAGTCTCACTGCCAACCCGAAGAAGTGTGCGATTGGGCGGGTGGAAGTACGGTATCTGGGCTTCCACTTGGGCAACGGGCAGGTGCGTCCCCAAATTAATAAGACAGCAGCGATTGCGGCCTGCCCGAGGCCCAAAACCAAAAAGGGGGTGAGACAGTTCCTGGGGCTGGCTGGCTACTATCGTAGATTTATACCTAATTATTCGGACGTCACCAGCCCGCTGACTGACCTCACTAAAAAGGGGGCGCCAGATCCGGTCCAGTGGACGGAGCAGTGCCAGCAGGCGTTCTCTGAGGTAAAGGCTGCACTGTGTGGGGGGCCACTCTTACACTCCCCTGACTTTTCTCTCCCTTTTGTGTTGCAGACCGACGCGTCGGACAGAGGGCTGGGGGCGGTGTTGTCCCAGGAGGTGGAAGGGGAGGACCGCCCCATCCTGTACATCAGCAGGAAGCTGTCGGTGCGTGAGGGGCGCTACAGCACTATTGAGAAGGAATGCCTGGCGATCAAGTGGGCGGTCCTCGCCCTCCGTTACTGCTGGGGCGCCCTTTCACCCTCTGTTCGGACCACGCGCCCCTCCAGTGGCTCCACCGCATGAAAGATGCCAACGCGCGGATCACCCGTTGGTATCTGGCGCTCCAACCCTTCAATTTCAAGGTGGTCCACAGGCCGGGGGCGCAGATGGTCATGGCGGACTTCCTCTCCCGTCAAGGGGGGGGGGGGGGGGGGGGGAGAGTCAGCTGCGGGCCGGACGGGCGCCCGGCCTGAGTCGGGCGGTGGGGGTATGTGGCAGCGGGGGCGTGGTCAAGCGCCGGTCTGTGACAGGAGGGCGGAGCCAGGGAAGGTGAGTGGCAGAATCACTACACCTGACGGTAATTAACCTGTGTTTGTGTGTCTTCCCAGTAACCACGCCCTATTTAAGGAGGCAGAGGGAGAGCAGAGGGAAGCTCTTCCCGGGACAAGAACACAGCGTGTGTGTGTGTATTTAACAGATAAAGGAATGATTGTTATACTGAAAAGTCTGGCAATAAAAGCCTGCTTGTTCCCTGAAGCTTTGTCCTGCCATCCTCTGTGCTCCACCCACACCTAAGCGAGCTCTATACATGGTTTGGGCCTGTTTTGCTGCATCTGGGCCAGGACGGCTTGCCATAATTGATGGAACAATGAATTCTGAATTATACCAGCGAATTCTAAAGGAAAATGTCAGGACATCTGTCCATGAACTGAATCTCAAGAGAAGGTGGGCCATGCAGCAAGACAACGACCCTAAGCACACAAGTCGTTCTACCAAAGAATGGTTAAAGAAGAATAAAGTGAATGTTTTGGAATGGCCAAGTCAAAGTACTGACCTTAATCCAATGGAAATGTTGTGGAAGGACCTGAAGCGAACAGTTCATGTGAGGAAACCCACCAACATCCCAGAGTTGAAGCTGTTCTGTACGGAGGAATGGGCTAAAATTCCTCCAAGCTGGTGTGCAGGACTGATCAACAGTTACCGGAAACGTTTAGTTGCAGCTATTGCTGCACAAGGGGGTCACACCAGATACTGAAAGCAAAGGTTCACACACTTTTGCCACTCACAGATATGTAATATTGGATCATTTTCCTTAATAAATCAATAACCAAGTATAATATTTTTGTCTCATTTGTTTAACTGGGTTCTCTTTATCTACTTTTAGGACTTGTGTGAAAATCTGATGTTTCAGGTCATATTTATGCAGAAATACAGAAAATTCTGAAGGGTTCACAAACTTTCAAGCACCACTGTAGTGCCTTTCACAATCTCAAGGTCGCTTTACATGGAGAAAGAGGAGCTGTCATGGAGAGACTGAGGAAGAGAATTCCAGAGTTTGGAAGCCACGGTGTTGAAGGACCTGCTTCCCAAGGTGGAAACTCTGGTGCGTGGGACAGCAAGTAGATTATTGCTAGAAGGACTGACAGAGCGAGAAGGGGAGTAAGGGGTCAAGAGGTAGAGAGGAGCAAGGTTCTGCAGGGTTTTGAAGCTGAGAAGCAACGTTTTATATTTGATACAGGACTAAAGGTTAGACTGGATGGAGGAGAGGAGGATGTCGAGTGATTTGTGACAGAAGTTTGCCAGCAAGAGTGAAAGTGAAAGTGTACAAGACAGTAGTAAGACCGGTGATTATGTACGGTTTGGAGACAGCGGCACTGACAAAAAGACAGGAGGCTGAACTGGAGGTAGCAGAGCTGAAGATGTTGAGATTTTCATTGGGAGTGAGAAAGTTGGACAAGATGAGAAATGAGTTTATTAGAGGGACAGGACATGTAGGATGGCTTGGAGACAAAGTGGCAGAAGCAAGATTGAAATGGTTTGGACACGTCCAGAGGAGAGATCCAGAGGAAAGAATGCTGGAGATGGAGTTGCCAGGTAGAAGGAAAAGAGGAAGACCAAAGATGAGATTTATGGATGTGATGAAGGAGGACACAAGGACAGTTGGTGCTACATAAAAAGATATGGAGGAGATGGAGGGATACTATCCGCTGTGGCAATCCCTAATGGGAACAGCCAAAAAAGAGAAGGAAGCAGAAGAAGAGAGGACTAAATCAGTAACAAGTGTAGCTGATAGAGGAACAGGGTGAAGTGAGTAAAAGACTGCATATGGGTGAGAAAAAAAAAAAAAAATATATATATATATATATATATATATATATATATATATATATATATATATATACACACACACACACACACAGGGTGTTTCACAAAAATGTACTCACACTTTAACTGTCCCTAACATGCTGCCTTTTTTGTGTTGCAGGTGTAATTAATTAATCACAGCATGGACTTCTTTTTGTGGGGATATCTCAAAGACAAAGTTTATCGCACCAAACCAAGAACAATTGATGCATTGAAATTGGAAATTGAAAGACAATGTCGCGATATTCCTAATGACCTGTTTCGTGATGTTTGCGAATCCCTTGGTGCGCGTTATCAGCGTTGTCTGGACAATAATGGTCATCAATTTGAACATTTGCAAACATGATTCTTCAATTACATTTGTCTTCTGTATTCGAAGCTATTCCATTTCACTCTATGTTCATAAATAAAGGTTTTCTCGTCATTCAAAGTGTGAGTACATTTTTTTGAGACACCCTGTATATATATATATATATATATATATATATATATATATATATATATATATATATATATATATATATATATCTTATCTGATATATACAGCTATGTGAAAAAGAAAGCACACCCTCTTTCAAGTCTAGGTTTTACAGTAATTGTCAGGACATAAAAAAATCATCTGGTCCTTACCAGGTCTTAAAATTAGGTAAATACAACCTCAGATGACCAATAACACATGGTGTATTCACCCTGTCATTAAAGTAAGCCAAAAATGCAGTAGCAGTGTATGAAAAATTAAGTACACCCTTACTGCTTCCATAGAAATTATGAAGGGAATTAGCAACCAAGTGTTGCTGATCAAATTAATTTGATAAATTGATCATCTGCAAGTGTGGCCATCTCTTAAAAAGCAGAAATTTTGGCAGTTTGCTGGTCTGGAGCACTCAGGTGTATGTTAACACAGTCAGTGCGTTTACATGCACATCCAAATCGAGCTACTGTCGGTAATCGAGCTAAGGGTCCCAGCAGGGGTGCCAGAGAAATCCAATCCTACATGCACACAAGGAAATTGAGCTATTGTGTGAGGTACATCAGCCTTTCGTCTAAACGGGGGAACAGGGGCGCTGCGCCCTCTTACTCTCGGCGTGCGCCCCCTTACCGACTCCATAAAAACATCCCAGCAACACTACGTGACAATGTGTCTGATCATCAAATACGTTATAATTGCTCCAAAAATATTCCAATCATAGTAGATACACCGCCAGACGGTGCAAAAACTATCCGAATTGGCGTTTTCCAGACTGAGGCGCCATGTTGTTTAGTTGTTTACTTGTCGCGGCTGCTCTCGTGAGATTTGACATGAGTTACATACAAGGTCAGCTGACTTGTAGAGCAAGATTTCTCGAGACTGAATGACCTTTCACCCACCGGCGCAGGAGCTTTTGACAGAAGTAGTTCACGAGTTGTTTTTGTTGACACTTGGGCATTTAAAGATGTCATCCCATGGCACGAAGCAGAAGAAAGCCAAAGACTGTCCAGGGCAGAAGAAGATTACTTCTTTCTTTTTCAATGTTGACAGACAATTTGTTACAATTTCCCTCTCAGATAGCCTCAGAATGTCCCATTGGAGCATTTTTCAAAGGCTTTGCACGGTGGGGGGGGGGGGGGGGGGGGGACAACCGGCACCATCTCCCCCCCGCTTCGCTCCCTCGCCATGGTGAGCGCCCTCATACTAAATTTTTCTAGAAAAAACCCTGTACATTGTGCACCCGAGCCACAGGTGGCGCTACATGCCCCATCGTGTTGGTACACTTCCGGTTGTCATCATGAAGAAGAGCTATTCAAGAGTATAAACAAAGTTATCAGTTCCGTGTTCACAAGAAGAACGACGACGAGGACAGCAACATGGAGAGAGAGAAGATGGACAACAACGAAGCAGCTCAGCACTTGTTGAACCACTTGTGGTCTCGTCACTCATCACTTCCGGAAGGGGCAGTCCTGAAGTAAGTAGCTCGATAGGGTTTACATGCACTAAGTAGCTCGGCTACAATCGCATAATCTAGGTCGCGTAGCTCGATTACGAGAAATCCAGTTTGGTTCGATTTCAGCTGAGCTAAGGTGTTTCCATGGCATTTAGAACTTCGATTTCAGTCGAGCTATGGCAGAAATTCGATTTTCTCTATGTGCATGTAAACGCACTGAGTGCCAAGGAGGAAAGACATCAGCAATGATCTTAGAGAAGCAATTGTTGCTGCACATCAGTCTGGGAAGCATTATAAGGCCATTTCCAAACAATATGAAATCCATCATTCTATTGTGAGAAAGATTATTCAGATGTGGAAAACATTCAAGACAGTTGCCAATCTTCCCAGGAGTGGACGTCCCAGCAAATTGAGTCCAAGGTCAGACTGTGCAATGCTCGGAGAAATTGCAAAAAACCCAAGAACTACATCTAGGACTCTACAGGCCACAGTTAGCATGTTAAATGTTAAAGTTCATGAAAGTACAATTAGAAAAAGACTGCGCAAGTATGGCTTGTTTGGAAGGGTTGCCAGAAGAAAGCCTCTTCTATCTAAAAAGAACATGGCAGCACAGCTTAGGCAAGGCAAGGCAAGTTTATTTATATAGCGCATTTCATACACAGTGGCAGTTCAATGTGCTTTACAGAGGTAAAAGCAAAACAATAAACAATAGAAAATAAAATTACATAAAATAAACAGGGAAGAGATAAAAAAATAAGAAGAATTAAGCAATAGTAGAAATAAAATAATAAAATGAAGTAAAAGTTCAGTAAAAAACAGCAGAATAAAATAGAATAAAAGTTAAGTAAAGTTTAAAACATGCAAAGATGATGATATTAATCAGTTAGCAGAAAGCATCTGAGAACAGCTTGGTCTTTAATCTAGATTTGAAGCTGCCAACAGCAGGAGCATTTTTAATGTCCTCTGGGAGTTGGTTCCATAGCTGTACTGCATAGTAGCTAAAACCTGCTTCACCACACTTTGTTTTAACAACAGATTTTACCAGTAAATTTTGCTGCTGCGATCTGGTAGATCTGATTGGCCTTAGGTTTGCAAAGATGCATCTGAACAAGCCACAAGCCTTCTGGAACAATGTCCTTTGGACAGGTGAGACCAAAGTGGAAATGTTTGGCCATAATGCACAGCGCCATGCTTGGCGAAAACCAAACACAGCATATCAGCACAAACACCTCATACCAACCATCAAGCACAGTGGTGGAGGGGTGATGATTTGGGCTTGTTTTGCAGCCACAGGTCCTGGGCACCTTGCAGTCAGAGTCAACCACGAACTACTCTGTATACCAAAGTGTTTTAGAGGCAAATGTGAGGCCATCTGTCCAACAGCTAAAGCTTGGCTGCAGTTGGGTCATGCAACAGGACAATAATCCCAAGCACACTAGCAAATCTACAGCAGAATGGCCGAAAACAAAAAGAATCAAGGTGTTGGAATGGCCAAGTCAAAGTCCAGACCTCAACCGAATTGAAATGCTGTGGCGGGACCTTAAGAGGGCTGTGCATAAACAAACGCCCTCAAACATGAATGAACTGAAGCAATGTTGTAAAGAAGAGAGGGCAAAAATTCCTCCACAATGATGTGAGAGACTGATAAAATCATAAAGAAAATGATTGCTTCAAGTTATTGCTGCAAAAGGTGGTTCTACAAGCTATTGAATCATGGGCTGTACTTAGTTTTTCCACACATGGATTCTGTATTTTCACTTAATTTTTGTTTAATAAATAATGACACGGTGGAATCTGTCGTGTGTTGCTTTACACCTGAGGTTAGATTTGCATAATTTTAGGACCTGGTAAGGATCAGATGATTTTTTGTGATGTCTTGATTGGTAAAACCATGTAACTGGAAGAGTGTGTACTTTCTTTTTCACATGTCTATATAAATATAATCTTATCTGATAACATCGCTGCCCTCTCTGAGCCTGAACTCATTTATGATGGACTGAGGCCATCATCATAAACGCTCTGGATAAGCGGATCTGATAAAGTCTGTAAATGTAATAAAAAGAAGCAACTTAATCTCATCAGTATATTCCATTTATACTGTAAAAGTACAGTCATTTTAAAAAAAAAAAAAAACTTATTTTTTAAAAAGCAAGTAAAAAAAACAGTGATGGATAAAAACCCATATATCTTATGTAAATAAAGACACAAATTTTCGTTGTCCGGTGGCTAATGTTTATGAGATATTTTGCCTTGTACTTATGATCGGATCCCTTGTGATGGTACACATATATCGTTCGTACGTACAGATGTCCTACGGTCGCAAAAGCCATCAAAAATCAGGTCAATGCATTACCATATTCTCTTAGCATGGAGTTCCGCTCCACATGCGAAAACTCCGCTATGAATATACTTTAACTTTCGTAACGACTTTCCAGGGAGGCCAATGAAGAGGGAATAGTTATTACATAATGGATTTTCAGAAGAGAAAAAGTGTTCAACGGCTGACTAAAACAAATTTGGTCTGTCTGCACATGACATATTATGAATAGTAAAGCACATAAGCGCCATCATAAAAATCACTTAATCTGGCATCAAAACTACATGTTAACTGTTAAAAGGTCAAAAAGTCAGCCCTAAGGCTTTTAGTTTTGTTTTCCTAATAAAAAGAAAATGCAACGTTGTGAAGATATGAAATTGTCTGGCTGGAGAATAAATAAATATAGTCTTCTTCAGAGACTCAACCATCAGTCACCGTTTCCGACTTTGTCGTGAAGAACACTGTTGACTTACGGCACCAAAAAAAGTGAATAAAAATTGTTTCCATAATATACTTATCTGCTACAACACAATCTTTATAATGATTTTACTGTATAATAATATGAATTATATTCATTTCAGTGAATGCTGAAGTTAAACAGAGTATCAAACTCCACAAATACATCTTTAAATATTCTTCCAAAACATACAGCATTAAACATTTGTCCTTTAACAGTATAAACAGAGGTCAATTCTTATCTGTGAGAGGGTATTTAACACAGAGACATCATACTCACACTAAGGTATCGTGTGAGTTTCTTGAGCCTTGTGGGTAAATTTGAGTTTTGCTCAGTCTCGTGAACAAGAACAGTCATCTCTTTTTCAAAGCATGTCATTGTGGATTTGGAACAGTTCTGCTGGAGCGAGAAGACAACACCTTGAAATGGTATACTGTACACAGGCAAAAACACCAGAATATTTTATAACTTTGTGTCTATGTGCTTAAAATAAATACATAAAGAACAACATTTCCATGTCTTGTGATTGTAGTGAATAAAAAAAAAAAATCACATTTCCCCATATTTAATTTACTGTATAAAATATTCTAGTTTATATGCAACATCCAACATACAAACACATGGTTTATGTCTTGCTGAAATTGTTCCCAGAATATTAAAAGCATGTGTTGTCAGAAATACAGACTTGTCAATTAGTGTAATCATGACATTTTAACAGATTACTTATATGTATTATATCCCGAGACACACTACTGCTCACAAATTATAATAAGTGTAATAATGAGCTACATAAATAAAAATGAAGAATACTATTACATGCAAGAAACACGTACCCCATAATTGCTTAGCGTTGGTGTGTATAGCTTGAAATCGTTTAATTCCTGTTATGATAGAAGAATACATTGGTATCATTATCAAAATGAGTAAATTATGGTCTTATTAATGTATAGACTTTTTTTTGAATGAGTTATTAATGTAAAATAGAGAAATTAGTCAAATTAGTGAAATAAGGGTACAACTTCATCTTCAGCTTTTACTTCTATTATCAATTTAAAAGCAACAAAACATTTGAACAGAAAACCAACATGGGATGGCCGTGATCTTTGGGCCCTCGGGCGGTACTGCATTAAAAACAGACATGATTCTGTTATGGAAATCACTGCATAGGTTCAGAAACATTTCCGAAAACCATCATTAGTTTATTGCTGTATCCAGAAATGCAATTTAAAATTATACCATGCAAAGAAAAAAACAAAATAAAACGTATATACGGTACGAATACAATATCCAGAAACACCGCTGCCTTCTCTGCGCCTGAACTCATTTATGAATGAATGAGGACATCATAAATGCTCTGGATAAGAGCATCTGATAAATTCTGTAAATGCAATTTTAAAAAGCAACTGAAAGTAACCAGTATATGTTAGGACTGGGACTGTTTTGGCCTCTAGAGGCCGCTGTTATGTTTATCTTGTCATGGTTGTTTTGGCCTCTAGAGGCCGCCACTGTGTTTTGTGTTTGTCTTGATTGCCTGTTTCCTGCCCCGCCCTGTTCCTTAATGAGTTTGTGTATAAATACCCCTCTGTTTGTTCCCCTTGTCACGGAGTCTTTACGCCAGGGGTGTCAAACCTGATCCATAAAGGGCCTTGTGGCTGCAGGTTTTCATTCCAGCCATGCAGCAGCACACCTGACTTGGCTCATTCAATCAACTGAACTGTCTTCACACAGTCAAATACTTGCAGCCACACCCACCCTTGATTAAAGGGTGGGTGTGTCAGTTGATTGAATAAGCCAAATCAGGGTGCTGCTGCATGGCTGGAATGAAAACCTGCAGCCACACGGCCCTTTATGGATCAGGTTTGACACCCCTGCTTTACGCTATGTTGTCTAGTGCTAGTTTCCTCTGTCCCACGTATCTCGCCTGTGCCCTTGTGTTTTTGCTTTCTTTGGACTTTGTATTTTTTGATCTTCTGAGCATTCAGCATTTTTGCCTTTCCTTTTGTTTTTTGGACTTTGAACCTTTGGATATTTTTATTTTTGGTCATCTTCTAAGCTTTTGGATTTTCTTTGTTTTTTCCATCAGATTGTAAATATTGTAAATAAACTGTTTTTTGATACTCTACCTACGCCTCATGCCTCTGCACTTGAGTCATCCCCCTGGTGGCCTAGTGGGGGTTTGCTGGATTATATGCTGGTTCGAATCCCAGCAAAACCCTAACAGAAAGACTCTGTCATGACCGACTCAGCAGAGGCATCTTCAACGATCTACCCGGCTAACCTTCAGGGAATTATGGCTTCTTTAACACACTTTGGAGCTACCATGGACACTCATAGACAAACACTTACGAGCCAACATGAGGCCCTTGCTCGCCACGAGGTACTGCTTCAGCAAATTGGGAAAACCCTGGCACAGCTGACTCCTCTGCCCGCATCTCCTCATCCTGATCCGGCTCCTGCTCCACCATCTGCACCGGCTCCAGTGCCTCCCGCCACGCTGTCTCCTTCACCTCGCGAACCCAGCCTTCCTACACCACAGAGGTATGACGGCAAGCACGGTGAGTGCCGGGAGTTCCTTACCCAGTGCCAACTCACCTTTGAGCTTCAGCCTATCACCTACACTATGGATCGCCGCAAGACTGCCTTTGTGATAACCTTGTTAGCTGGTAAGGCACGAGCTTGGGCAAAGGCCATTTGGCAGAGACAGGGACCCGAGTGCTCTGATTTCAAGTTTTTTATGGAGGAGATGCTTCGTGTCTTCGATCAGGCAGACACCAGTAAAGACGCAGCCAGGAAGCTCATGTCCATCCGGCAAGATGGAAGCGTCGCGGACTACGCCATCGCGTTCCGGACGCTCGCAGCTGTCAGCGGATGGAACAAAGCAGCCCTGGTTTCAGTCTTTCACCATGCTTTGTCTGACCCCATCAAAAACGGCCTGGCCTCTATCGGATGCCCAAGTGACCTCGAAACTCTGATCTCACATTCTACTCGTCTTGACAACAGGATTAGAGAGCGCCGCCGAGTCCTGAGCTTCCCCGGCCTCACTGCCTCGACCTGGAGCCCGTCTACCTCCTCCAGTGACTGTCCAGAGCCCATGCAAGTTGGCCATACTCGTCTCTCCGCAGCTGAGAGGGAGAGCAGAAGGAGGGACAAGTGCTGCATCTACTGTGGCAAGCCTGGCCATTTCCGAGCATCATGTCCCGAGCTCTCGGGAAAAGGACCGCCCCGTCCAGCCGAGGGAGGGTTGTGACGGGGCCTACCCTCTCTCCTGAACTCCCTGGCCAAGGAGTCTACATCCCGGTCTCCATCTCCTGGGGTGAGTCCGTCCACTCTTGCCAGGCCTTGTTAGACTCAGGGGCGGCTGGAAACTTTATGGATATCCACTTCGCCCAAAGTATCAATGTCCCGACTGCGCCTCTTGAAGTCCCACTGTCTGTGTCTGCCCTGGATGGCCAAGCTTTAGGTGATGGAAGAGTCACCCAAGTTACTTCTCCAGTCTTTCTCCAGTCTCAAGGTCACAAAGAAGAAATATCCCTGCACCTTATTCATTCACCTGAGTTCCCAGTTATTCTAGGCCTTCCTTGGCTTACTCGCCACAACCCTCGCATAGACTGGGTAACAAGCCAGGTTGTGGAATGGGGTCCTGCATGCCATGCCTCTTGTCTGCTCTCTAGCTCTCCTGTGTCTCCTGCCGAGCCTCCTGATCTCACCGAGTTATCTCAAGTTCCCACAGAGTACTGGGATCTGAAAGAGGTTTTTAGCAAGAGCAGGGCCGCCGTTCTTCCTCCGCACCGCGCCTACGACTGTGCCATCGACTTGCTCCCTGGGACTACTCCTCCTCGGGGCCGACTGTTCTCCCTCTCTCAGCCAGAATGCAAGGCCATGGAGGAATACATCAAGGAAGCCCTGGTCTCTGGGTTCATTCGACCCTCCACTTCACCTGCTGGTGCCGGCTTCTTCTTTGTCGGCAAGAAGGATGGGGGGCTCCGACCGTGTATTGACTATAGGGGCCTGAACAAGATCACTGTGAGCAACCGCTATCCCCTTCCGCTGATGTCCACAGCATTCGACCTGCTCCAAGGCACCACCGTCTTCACCAAGTTGGACTTACGGAACGCATACCACCTCATCCGTATCCGACAAGGAGATGAGTGGAAGACCGCCTTTAACACCCCGTCAGGGCACTACGAGTACCAGGTGATGCCCTTCGGACTCACCAACGCACCAGCTGTTTTTCAGGCCCTAATCAACGACGTCTTGAGGGACATGATTAACCTGTACGTTTTTGCCTACCTCGACGACATCCTAATCTTTTCCAAGACCATGCAGGAGCACCGCCACCATGTCCGCCAGGTTCTCCAGAGGCTGCTACAGAACAATCTGTTCGCTAAGGCCCAGAAATGCGAATTTCATGTTCCCGAGGTCTCCTTTCTGGGTTTTATTGTACGGACAGGCCAACTCCAGATGGATCCAGCCAAGACCCTGGCCGTCCGGGACTGGCCCACCCCCAAGTCCATCAAAGAGGTTCAGCGGTTCTTAGGATTTGCTAACTTCTACCACAAGTTCATCAGGAACTTTAGTTCTGTAGCAGCGCCCATATCGGACCTCACCAAAGGGACAGGTGGATCATATGTCTGGTCTCCTCAGGCGGAAAAGGCGTTCAAGGACCTCAAGCACCGCTTTTGCATGGCACCCATTCTGGTCCTCCTGGACCCTTCGCAACCCTTCATCGTTGAGGTGGACGCCTCGGACAGCGGCGTCAGCGCGGTCCTCTCTCAACGCTCGGAAGGAAGGTTGCACCCCTGCGCATACTTCTCCCACCGCCTGAGTTCTGCGGAGTCCCGGTATGACGTGGGGGATCGAGAACTGCTAGCAGTTAAACTGGCCCTTGAGGAGTGGAGGCACTGGCTGGAGGGAGCGCAACACCCATTTTTGGTCTGGACGGACCACAAGAACCTGGAGTACCTCCAGCAAGCAAAGAGACTCAATCCACGACAGGCTAGGTGGGCCTTATTTTTCAGTTGGTTCGACTTTACCCTATCATACCGCCCTGGCTCCAAAAATACCAAACCTGACGCGCTTTCCAGGCTGTTCGCTCCCACCAACAGGGAGAGCGAAGTTGGGCCTATTATCCCTGTGTCCCGGATTGTGGCCCCTGTCCGCTGGGGTATTGAGGAGGCTGTCCGATGAGCCCAATGCCAGGACCCTGGTCCTGGGACGGGGCCACCGGGCCTCTTGTACATCCCACATCAAGCCCGGGCCAAGGTTCTCCAGTGGGGTCACTCGTCCCCTCTCACCGCCCACCCGGGAGCTCAAAGGACCCTGGACTTTTTGAGAAGATGCTTCTGGTGGCCTAGCATGGAGAAGGAAGTGAGGTCATTCGTCCTTTCCTGCGAAGTGTGCACCAGAAGCAAGAACCCACGACAGCATCCCCAGGGTCTCCTGCATCCTCTGACTATTCCCCGGCGTCCCTGGTCCCACGTGGCAGTCGACTTCATCACGGGTCTCCCTGAGTCACAAGGTAATACTGTCATTTTGGTCATAGTAGACAGATTCTCTAAGGCCTGCCGCTTCATACCACTGTGCAAGCTCCCTTCTGCCCTGGAAACTGCCAAACTCATGTTCACTCATGTCTTCCGAGTTTTTGGTCTCCCACAGGACATAGTTTCTGACCGGGGGCCCCAGTTCTCCTCCCGAGTGTGGCATGGGTTTTGCAAGCTCATCGGAGCCACTGCCAGCCTCTCCTCTGGGTTCCACCCACAGTCCAATGGCCAGACGGAGAGGCTCAACCAGGACCTGGAAACCACCCTGCGAGGCCTGGCTATGGATAACCCGACATCGTGGAGCACCTGGCTGCCATGGGCAGAGTACGCCCACAACACTTTGCAGTCATCGGCCACCAAGCTGTCGCCATTCCAGTGCCAATTCGGGTTCCAGCTACCTCTGTTCCCGGACCAGGAGGAGGATGCGGGGGTGCCCTCGGTCAACCAATATGTGAGATGGTGTCGCAAGACCTGGAGCAAGGTCAGGAAGACCCTCATCCAGACCTCCAGAACCAACCAGACTCAGGCCAACTGCCATAGAAGACCTGCCCACGCTTTCCGCCCTGGGCAGCGGGTTTGGCTGTCCACCAAGGACCTTCCGCTGCGGGTGGAGAACCGCAAGCTTGCTCCTCGCTACATTGGCCCCTTCAAGGTGGTGCGCAGGGTGAACCCTGTCGCCTACCAGCTCCAGTTGCCCCAGACTCTGAGGATCAACCCCACATTCCATGTTTCCCTGTTGCGGCCCGTACTGACGTCCACGTATGCCCCTGCCCCTAGGAATCCCCCACCCCCCCGCATCTTCCAGGGTCAGACTGTGTTCACCGTGCATCGCCTGCTTGACTCCCACCGGGTCTGCGGCGGGCTTCAATACCTGGTAGATTGGGAGGGCTATGGCCCTGAGGAACGCTGTTGGGTCTCCGCCCGGGACATTTTAGATAAAGGACTGTGCCGGGACTTCCATTCGGCCCATTCGGATCGCCCTGGGAACGTCAGGAGACGCTCCTGGGGGGGACAGGACCGGGACTGTTTTTGCCTCTAGAGGCCGCTGTTATGTTTATCTTGTCATGCTTGTTTTGGCCTCTAGAGGCCGCCACTGTGTTTTGTGTTTGTCTTGATTGCCTGTTTCCTGCCCCGCCCTGTTCCTTAATGAGTTTGTGTATAAATATCCCTCTGTTTGTTCCCCTTGTCACGGAGTCTTTATGCTATGTTGTCTAGTGCTAGTTTCCTCTGTCCCACGTATCTCGCCTGTGCCCTTGTGTTTTTGATGTTTTTGCTTTCTTTGGACTTTGTATTTTTTGATCTTCTGAGCATTCAGCATTTTTGCCTTTCCTTTTGTTTTTTGGACTTTGAACCTTTTGGATATTTTTATTTTTGGTCATCTTCTGAGCTTTTGGATTTTCTTTTTGTTTTTTCCATCGGATTGTAAATATTGTAAATAAACTGTTTTTTTGATACTCTACCTATGCCTCACGCCTCTGCACTTGAGTCATCCCCTGGGTGGCCTAGTGGGGGTTTGCTGGATTATCACACCAGTGACCTGGGTTCAAATCCCAGCAAAACCCTAACAGTATATTCCATTTACAGTGGGTATAAAAAGTGTACACACCCCATTAAAATGATAGGTTTTTCTGATGTAAAAAATGAGACCACAATAAATAACTTCAAAATTTCCCCACCTTTAATGTGACCTATAACCTGTACAATTCAACTGAAAAACAAATCTGTTCGGGGGAAAAACATAAAAAATAAAAAGCGTACAATAAGCTGGCTGTGTAAGTGTGCACACCCTTAAACTAATACTTTGTTGAAGCACCTTTTGATTTAATTACAGGATTCAGTCTTTTTGGGTCGGAGCCTATCAGCCTGCCACATCTAGACTTTGGTAGCATTTGCCCACTCTTCCTTGCAAAAGCGCTCCAGATCTGTCAGATTGCGAGGGCATCCCTTGTGCACAGCCCTCTTCAAGTCACCCCACAGATTTTCAATTGGATTTAGGTCTGGGCTCTGGCTGGGCCGTTCCAAAACTTTTTTTGGCATCATTGTCATGCTGAAAGATGAAATTCCTCTTCATCTTCAGCTTTCTAGCAGACACCTGAATGTTTTGGGCCAAAATTGACTGGTATTTAGAACTGTTCATAATTCCCTCCACCTTGACTAAAGCCCCTGTTCCAGCTGAAGAAAAACAACCAAAAAACATGATGTTGCCACCACCATGCTTCACCGTGGGTATGGTGTTCTTTTGGTGATGTGCAGTGTTGTTTTTGCACCAAACATTACCTTTTGGAATTGTGGCCAAAAAGTTCAATCTTGGTTTCATCAGACCGTAACACATTTTCCCACATGCTTTTTGGAGAGTTGATGTTTTGTTTTGTTTGCAAAATTTAGCCAGGCCTGGATGTTTTTCTTTGACCCTACCTCATAGTCCAGACATATGTAGAATATGGGAGATTGTCACATGTAGTACACAACCAGTACTTTGTCAGAAATTCCTGCAGCTCCTTCAGTGTTGCTGTAGGCCTCTCGGCAGCCTCCCTGACCAGTTTTCATCTTGTCTTTTCATCAATTTTGGAGGGACGTCCATTTCTCAGTAATGTCACTGTTGTCCCATATTTTTTCCACTTCTTGATGACTGTCTTCACTGTGCTCCATGGTATATCTAATGCCGTGGAAATGTTTTTGTCCCCTTCTCCTGACTGATACCTTTCAACAATGAGATCCCTGTGATGCTCTGTAAGCTCTCTGTGAACCCTGGCTTTTGCTGGAGGATGCAACTGAGTAAATGTCTGAACTTTATTTGGGGTTAATCAAAGTCATTTTAATAGATGGCAGGTGTGAACCCCAAAAGACTGAATGCTGTAATTAAATCAAAAGGTGCTTCAACAAAGTATTGATATATATGTTAACGATATGCCAAGGTCAAATCATTAGTTTTCTTTTGTTTCAGACATGTAAAAGTTTTTACCTTTACCTGACATGTTTCGACGGTGTAACTTCCGTCTTCATCAGAGGGTCACCCTCTGATGAAGACGGAAGTTACACCGTCGAAACATGTCAGGTAAAGGTAAAAACTTTTACATGTCTGAAACAAAAGAAAACTAATGATTTGATTTAAGAAGACATAATGAACGTAATATATTTGATATGCCAAGGTATCTTGAGTATGGGTTGAGCCTCGCCCTCTTTGCAGATGATAGCAAGCTTTATTGCCCTATTGAATCTGCAAGTTCCGGTGTCTCTTTGCAGAGCAACTTGAACTGTCTCCATGACTGGAGTATGGATTATGGCATGCAGTTTAACATCTCTAAATGCAAGGTTTTGCACATGTCAAAGCTGAGATAATGTAAAGGGACTCAAAATAATTATCAACTAGCTGGGAAGGTATTGGAAACAGCCTCTGAAACTTTCGATCTCGGGGTGGTCGTTTCTAATAAGCTCACGTGGGCTACCCATATTGAGGAACTTTGTGCTAAGGGAAACAAAGTGTTAGGTCTTGTGAAGCGCGTTTGTGGGCGTGATATTTACGATGTATCAACTAGGCAATTACTGTATATGACTTTAGTTAGGCCAATATTAGAATATGCATAGCCTTTGTGGTCCCCTTATACAGTTAAACATCGAAAGCTGTTGGAAAACATCAGGCGTCGCGCCACAAAGTTTATTCTAAACTATCCGGCCGTAGAGTTAACATACAATGACAGGTTGTGTAAGCTAAATTTACTCCCTCTAGAATTTCATAGGGAGATACATGACTTAGTCCTCCTATTCAAATTCAAGGTTGGGATAATAACAGCAAATTTTGTCAATTTTTTGTCACCTGCAACCAGCCATTATAGAACTCGTAATTATGATTTTAACAACTTTTGTCCTCTTACGTCGCATAAGCAAGATTATTTCACTAAATCATATTTTCCTCAAACTATAAAATTATGGAACAGTCTCCCTAGTTATATAAAAGCAGTCTACGTCAGTTCCTGAGTTAAAAAAAAACTACTTCGTAGCCATTATAATTCAAGATTGTACTCATACCGAGCACCCTGACCTATATTTATTTAACTTGGATATTTTTGTTACTTAGTCAATTGATAATTTTTTTTATATTTATCGTTTTTCTTGTTTTTAATCATCTAAGTATGTTTTGTATTTTGTTAAGGGGTTGAATGTTAATTGGGGCTTTGCCCTGTATTCTTCTCGTGCCACTTTTGTTATTTATGTATTTATTGTGGCAAACCTCAATAAAAGAAAAGAAAAAAAAAATTAGTTTAAAGGTGTGCACACTTATGCAACCAGCTTATTGTACATATTTTTTATGTTTTTCCCTCCAACAGATTTATTTGTTTTTCAATTGAATTGTACAGGTTATAGGTCACATTAAAGGTGGGAAAAGTTTTGAAATGATTTATCATGGTCTCATTTTTTAACATCAGCAAAACCTATCATTTTAACTGGGTGTGTACACTTTTTATATCCACTGTATGTGTCAGCCCTGCGATGATCTGGCGACTTGTCCAGGGTGTACCCCGCGTCTCACCCACAGTCAGCTGGGATAGGCTCCAGCTTGCCCGTGACCCTGCACAAGATAAGTGGTTATGGATAATGGATGGATGGATGGATGGATGTTACACTGTTTGCCCATGCAGTCTTTCACAGAGCGGTGAACCCCTCCCCGTCTTTACTTCTGAGAGACTCAGCTTCTCTTTTTATACCCAATCATGTTGCCAAGGAACCTAATTAGTTATTGTCATCAGGACTCAAGACTGCATTTTCCAGAATTCAGAGCAGCCTTCAAATATGGCCACCATGGACTACAACACAACACACACACACACACACAGACCTCACCGCACACAGTCACCTGATTATTGACTGAACACACCTGGAAATAATCACCACAGCACACTACATATACACACAGCAAAAGGATTTTGTGAAGTAAATGCTCAAGTGGTTCTAATTTACCAAGCTTTTCGGTCATTGCGTTGTTTATCTGGTTTAACTTTGTCTGTTCTTTGAAGTTTGCTCTTTTGCCTTTGCCTTCGACATTCTGTTTCTGCCTTGCCTAAACTTTGTTTGTGCTTTTGTCTCACTTTTTGGATTTGTCTGACAGTTATGAGATGAGCCATCATGTTTTATTTTAGCACTGCACAACTTTTCAAGTCTTTTCAAATTGTGTTGCCCCTGTTCCAACTTTTTTGAAATATGTGTTACTGGCATTAAATTCAACATAAACATCCAGTACCAGTCACTTACTCCATTCATAGCATTTTCTGTACTTTGACTATTTTCTACATTGTAGAACAATACTGAAGACACCAAAACTGTGACATGACATATGGAACATAGATGGAATTATGTGGTCAACAAAAAAGTGTATTAAAAAAGCCCAATATGTTTCATATTTTAGATTATTCAAAGTAGCCAGTGTTTACCTTGATGACGCTTTGCACTAGGGCTGTGCCGATAGACGATGCCATCGTCCATCGACGATGGTGGTCATCCATCACGATGGAGAGCCACCATCGTGATACCACGCCCCCTCCTGTCATAATCATGCATATACGGTATTATCTGGGCCTATTTAACCTAAAAAGTTAGTTTTTTGTTAGTTTAGTTTAATATATAAATATATTATATAACATATAATTATAAATACATAATTATATAAATCATTATAAAGTAATATCCTATTACCGCTTGTTCACGTAGGCTATGGTCCAGGGACGTGCTAGTGAAGATAACGTGGTTACACAAATACAGTATGCTACTAATAATAAATTTTGACTTCATTTTTTAGCCTACACTATACTTTTAATGTAAAATTTGTCATGTTGTTCAAACAAATAGCCACTATTAACGACTTTCGTCGGGAAATATTGCACCCCAAACGGCAGTGAAGCGCAGACTTCGGCAGAAGTCAAATAACTTTAATCTGGTAAATAGGCCTACTTTCAGACACAAAATGGTCCACTCTAAGCCATAATGTCAAACCAAATGGAAGAATGAAGGTGATTCTGACAAATGTAAAGACAGTTAAAAAAAAAAAAAATTAAATCATGATTTTAAAAGCTGGTGCAATAATTCAAACACTAATAAATTGGAAAAATTAGCGCGTTCAAGTGCGCACTAAAGGCCGAAACGCATCTTCAATTGATATGGTGTAAATAGACAATGAGTAATAGCTTAAGTGTAGTTTCTTCTCATAGTTTGAATACTAGTCTTTCATTGTTAGAGCAGATTAATATCTTGCGGTGATCAGTGAGTGCTCGGGGAGGTTCATTTCCACCTGCGCTTTGCGCAGCTCATTTCTCCGAAGCCAGCTGTGCGCAAACGCAGTGTTGACTGCTCGGCAAACTCCAAACGCTCGGTCTGTACTGGCCCTCTGTTGCGCAAGCGAGTTGGTTATGGCCAGGTTCAAATTGTGCCCAAAACAACTTAACCACGGCCATTTCAATTGCCTGATGGCTGTGACAATATTCGCCCCGTTGTTATGCCAGGGTTCCTACAGATATTTTATGTTGAATTTACTACCTTTTTACTACCTTCACATTTTTTTTTTTACTACCACAGCGACAATTTGGATTTGGACATTTTCTCACAATTTAACAAGGTAATCTGAGTGTATGTGTTAGTCCAAGTGAATGTGCTACATATAAGTTAGTGACAACTCTACCCAAAGAGTTGGATTGATGAGACAAGATAGAAAGAAAATCTGAACGTACCGGTAGTGTAACTCTTTCCCTTTGGACGCATAATAGAACCTCCCATTGCTAGGGCTACACATGGAGTAATGCATATTTGCATAAAAGAAAATAAACTTCCACATATAATTTATAATTTTATTGAACTGTGAAACTGTGGACCATAACCTCTTAACGGGTACACAGATTTGCACTAAACCTTGTGTGTCAACACTTCACATTAGGTACAAGATCTGACTACATTTTGTCGGCCAACACTTTCAAGATGGCCAACCTTTTGTTTGTGGAATAATCTTTTGAACAGGTGAACGGATTTGCACAAAAAATCTTATGTGCTTAGGTACATCAACTCATTACATTTAGATCAGGTCAAATGGCAAACACGAACCCACACACACACACACACAAAGCGCACCAGGCGCACGCACACACGACAAAGACAAGACACACACCCTAAAGATACAAAACACACATAACCCAAGCCCTATTTTGGCAGTCTCTCAACACATTGCCAAGTTTGCTTAAGATAGTCATTTGCACCAGTCCTGTAGTCGTGAAGGCCCGTGGGCAGAGTCAACACCTTCCTCCCAGAGATCAGTGTTTTAGAGGGTTAATCTTAATCATTTGAACAGTTCAACAGATTTGCTCATCACATTTTGGATGCCTCAAATGGTGCACACACAGTGCACCAGGCGCGCGCGCACAGTGCACCAGGCGCGCGCGCACAGTGCACCAGGCGCGCGCGCACAGTGCACCAGGCGCGCGCGCACAGTGCACCAGGCGCGCGCGCACAGTGCACCAGGCGCGCGCGCACAGTGCACCAGGCGCGCGCGCACAGTGCACCAGGCGCGCGCGCACAGTGCACCAGGCGCGCGCGCACAGTGCACCAGGCGCGCGCGCACAGTGCACCAGGCGCGCGCGCACAGTGCACCAGGCGCGCGCGCACAGTGCACCAGGCGCGCGCGCACAGTGCACCAGGCGCGCGCACACAGTGCACCAGGCGCGCGCACACACACACACACACACACATTTGCTCATCACATTTTGGATGCCTCAGACGGTGCACACCCACACACACCAGGCACACCCACAACGCACCAGGCACACCCACAACGCACCAGGCACACCCACAACGCACCAGGCACACCCACAACGCACCAGGCACACCCACACACACAACGCACCAGGCACACCAACACACACAACGCACCAGGCACACCCACAACGCACCAGGCACACCCACACACACAACGCACCAGGCACACACACACACACAACGCACCAGGCACACACACACACACAACGCACCAGGCACACACACACACACAACGCACCAGGCACACACACAACGCACCAGGCACACACACACACAACGCACCAGGCACTAGTGATGGGAATTTCGGCTCTTTTTCGGGAGCCGGCTCTTTTGGCTCTTCTTACTATAAGGAGCCGGCTCTTTCGGCTCCCAAACGGCTCCTGAGATTTTATTTTTGATTTAATTGCTGCAATTAACTAGTTAATTAATTACATTATTATTTATATTTTATCAATAGGATGTTTTCCATTTTATTTTTTAGTTTTTGTAGCCATTGTAAAGCTTTGTAAAGTATAGCAGTGTAACAATGTTCTAGCTATAGAAATAAAACTTACTTACCAATTAATAAATTATTTTCTCACAAACATAATGCAAAACTGTGTTATATTACCAATATAAAATACACAGAACTTTATACATTACACACTAATACACATTTTTTTTCCTTTACAGTATTCTTGACCAATGAATGAAAGTTTTATGTTCTTTCTGAGAAGACTTTCAGCTGTACACACTCCTCAGACAGCCTTTGTTTTTTGGGGGGTTCAGTTTTGGGGGGTTCAGTCGGAAAACAAACAGCCAGCCATCTCTCTCTCTCTCTCTCTGAGGCACCTAAGGACAAAAAACTAATTCGGCTCCCCAACTCGGCTCCCACCGAAGAGTCGGCTCCCGTCGTTCACTTCAAAGAGCCGGCTCTTTGAACCGGATCGTTCGCGACCGACACATCACTACCAGGCACACACACAACGCACCAGGCACACACACACACAACGCATTACATGTGCCTCAGTTGTTTGACCTTTTCTTCGATCAACTTTTCAATGAACGCCTCTCGCCGATTGCCATCTACCGCCTTTAGCCAGTCTTTAAAATCAGGTTCCTCCAGCCAGAGGTCTGAAAATTTGCATTTCCCCATTGTTTAATTCTCGTGCAGATGTCGCCAGTCAGGTCAA
This sequence comes from Neoarius graeffei, assembly GCF_027579695.1. Lineage (NCBI taxonomy): Eukaryota > Metazoa > Chordata > Actinopteri > Siluriformes > Ariidae > Neoarius > Neoarius graeffei. The sequence continues at coordinate 26,928,140 of NC_083585.1, forward strand.
CAGATAGATTCGACTAGAGCCGTATAAACAAAGTCAGTCTCGTACTAAACAATCTCTGGTATAAATTTATACTGGATTCGACCGTTATTGGAATTCAATGCGCATGCGCCACCAACTCCTCACTGCGGTCCTCCTCGATACATAAAAATAAATTCGCCCAAATGTAGTAATTTATGGATATTATGGCATGCAGGTTAATTAAACGAATTAGAAAACACATAGGCCCAGTTGGATGGGGGTCAAAAAATTTACTACCACGTCAGATTACGTTTACTACCTTTTACTACTTTTTACTGGCCATAATTTAGCCTATTTTAATTAACTACCTTTTACTACCTTTTAAAACCCCGCGGGAACCCTGTATGCAGGCGATCTTTTTCTCCTCTATTTTCCATTCGGCAAGTGTCTCGCGCAATGCGTCTTCTAAATTGTCCGCTGAATGTGTCTCTGGCATGAAACTCGTCTGCAGGCATTTGGACTGCATTGCCCACTCTCGGTCCACATAATGTACGGTAGCTGACATATAGGGCATCATGTTGCAGCTGGACCACATATCCGTTATCAAGGCCAAATATTCCACATCACCTAGCGCTTTTTTTTTCTTTACGTGCCAAAGCCTCGGATGAGTATCTAATACTTTTAATAATAATAATAATAATAATAATAATAAATTTAATAATGTGGTATTAAAATCCCCCCCGCCCCACCCACGATATGATCGTCCATCACGATGTTTGCACTGTAAACATCGTCGATGCCAATTAAGGGGACATCGCACAGCCCTACTTTGCACACTATTAGCATTATCTTTGCTTCGTGAGGTAGTCACCTGGAATGCGTTTCAGTTAACAGGTGTGTCTCGTCAAAAGTTAGTGACATTTCTTACCTTCTTAATGGGTTTGAGATCAAATAGTAAATAATAACAATACAGTAAATATCCCTATTCCATCCACAACTGCAGTAATCCATATTATGTCAAAAACCACTCAACTAAGTAAAGAGAAACGACATCCATCATTGCTTTAAGACATGAAGTGTCTTTTAATTAATAAAAATAAAGAAAAAACATTGAATTAGAAGGTGTGTCCAAACTTTTGACTGGTACTGTATCTTAAAAAAAAGTGTTTCAAGTTTTCTTTATACTATTCTCAATGAAATATAAGGTTTTCATGGTTTGCAAATTGTTGCACTCTGTTTTTATTTACATTTTTCAGTGTCCATGAAACCACAAAATTGAATTACACTGGTAGCTCTGTGTGATGCCTATTTTCATGATCCCTTTATCTCAAAATACAGATCTTTTAATTTTTTTTTTTTAAACATTTCAAGTATGGCAGCACCATTACTAGATTAAGTGGAAAAATGCTTTGGTCTTCCTTCCATCCTCCAAATCCAAGGAACTGATTATTTTCCCATATTGCATAGTTTGTTGGAACTGGCAAGTAACCAATCATTGTCTGTTTCTAACTCCTGAAAACACATTTCAGCCGTTGGGGCAAGAAAAATTATTAAGAAGTCACAACAGAGAACTGAGAACTCCTCAATACTGACTCACGCACCAAAAGTACATTTTTGGTAAACTTGAACAGATTTCAGCCCTTTCCACCTGTCAGAAGATTTAGACTCTTGATGACTAAAACACATTGCTTCAGAAACAGCGTCTTTAATTCATAACTTCTCCAGAGGCTGTGGCAAAACCCTGTTTCTTTCATGCTTCACTTATCACACTGTTAAATCTGACCATCTAATTCTGACTGTATTAATGCATAATCATTAAAGTTACACATCTAATTTAATTACAACAGTCCTGCTACTGGTTTCAATCCATCTACTGCAACATTTATACATACTCTTCTGCTAATCTTACACTCACTGAATTAGTATTAATGTCGAGTTCTTGCATGTGTTGTCTTGTCTTTCAATTTAAGTGTGGTACTGCCATTGCTCCCAAGCAGACTTAAAGGACAGAGTTGTCATGACCGCTTCTCTCACTGACAGGTCTTCAGCAATACTCAGATAAGCTATGACAACAAAACAATACTTAATTGGTATTAAAGGGCTCAATGTGCAACAAGAAAATATTCCCCACACCATTACACCACCACCACCATCAGCCTGAACTACTGACATAAGATAGATGGGGTCCATGGATTCATGTTGTTCATACCAAATTCTTACCCTACCATCAGTATATTGCAGCAGAAGCTAGAAGGGCACTCTGTAGAGTGTATATCTCCACCAAGCCACATATTATCAACATCAAAATCAAATCACTTGAACCTAGGATAATACTAAAGCTGTCCACCAAATTTCATCAAAATCAGCTGATTACTTTTTGAGTTACGTTGAGAACAGACAAAAAAAAAAAAAAAAAACAATCCTGAATTCACATACATATCTGGATTTGCATCAAAATCAAAATCAATTGTTCCTTGGCCCATGGCCCGCCTTTCCTTAAAATTTCATTAAAATCTGTTCACTACTTTTTGAGTTATGTTGGGAATATACATACAAACAAACTGAGGTGAAAACTTCACCTCCGCCAACACAGTTGGTGGAGGTAATCAGAGACACGCACCAGACCGGGCAACTTTTTTTTTTTCAATCTTCAACTGTCCAGTTTCCATAAGCTTGTGCCCACGATAGCCTCAGATTCCTCTTCTTGGTTGACCTGATGTGGATTCCAATGTAGTCTTTTGCTGTTGTAAGCAATTCATATCAAGATTTCATATGTTGTGTGTTCTGAGACGCATTTCTGCTCACCATAGTTAAAAACAAACAAACAAGTGGTTATTTGAGTTACTTATGAACAATAAACATGGAGGACATGGAGTCGTTAGTGTTGCTGGTCTTGGTTCTGTGGCTTGTTGTCACCGACAACGCCAACAGATACTGGCAAGAGCGTATAGATGAGGCGAGGCGCATAAGGCTTCAGAAATTCTCGTAATTTGTAATTCTTCTTCGGGTTTACGGTGTTTACAGATCCCAGCGTGCTCGCGGGGCGTGTGTGGGCATGTGAGGACACTCCTTCTCACCAATCAGTGCACAGGGGAGTGTCTGCTCACGCCCCCAGCCTCACTCGGCTCGCTTTGGCTCGCTTCAGCCCCACTCCAAAACGGTGCGAGTTTTAGGGGCTAAGCAGGGCTGAAGTGAGCTGAGTCGTGCTGTCTTTTGGTAGTCGAAATGCGAGCCGTGTCGGGCTGAAGTGAGCTGAAAAAGGGTAGTGGAAAAGGGCCATTAGCCTTCCTATCAGCTCTAAACAGTCTGGGGTGGGTTTCCCAAAAGCCCCTTAATGCTAAGAGCATTTTAACTAGGAGATGGTGTGTTCATTGTGATTATTGCTCTACCATTTAACAATAATATTTATGCTACAATGCTTTTAGGAAATCAGCCCTGGTCATTTGCTTTTGCTTTTTTTATCAACAAGGCATTTCCGCCCATAGTTTCCACTCACTGGTCCCAGGTGTTCAGCAGTTTCTGAAACTACCCTGTCTGACACCAACAACTACCATAGTCAAAGGCACATTTTTCATCAGATCATTATCTGAAGCTCTTGACCTGCATGTGTATGATTGCATTGTTTTGCTACCAAGCACTTGGCTGATTGTATAATTGCAACAATGTGCAGGCATACATGTTTGTTGTTACAGCATTAAAATACGATTACTTAACTGAAATATAGTTTCATTAATGCAGATGTATTGGTTACACAAGGTGGCAGGGTGGTGCAATTGTTAGCACTGTCGCTTCACAACAAGAAGGTTCTGGGTTTGAGCCCAGTGGCCAATGGGGGGCCTTTCTGTGCAGAGTTTGCATGTTGTCTGCATGGGTTTCCTCTGCGTGCTCTGATTTCCCCCAAAGACATGCGGTTAGGTTAACTGGCTACTCTAAACTGTCCATAGGTGTAAATGTATGTGTGAACGATTGAAAGGAGAAAACCTCTATCCAGTAAAAGGCAACAGGAAACCACTACTGTAATGTTCCTGAGAAACTCTGATGGACGTCAGAGCTGGACCTGCCATCAGGCAGAACACTAAAGAAGAAAAAGATTGGCTACACTTCTTCTTTCGGCTGCTCCCTTTTGGGGTTGCCACAGTAGATCTGTTACACATATTTGATTTGGCATAGGTTTTACACATTTTGCAGATGACACTGCACTGGTTTCACATAGTGTTAGTGATATACAGCTCCTTGTAGACAAGTTTGCCAGAGCAACAGAAAAATTCAGTTTGATGTTAAAAAAACAGAATGCCTATATCAATCACCAAAACCCCAGACTACAACATCCCATCATCTAGAAGCGAAGATAAACAATGAGCCACTCACGACTTGTAAGAGGTTTAGGGAGTACCATTGCTGAGAATGCCAGACTGGATCAGGAGCTCACACTTTGGCTACATCCACACGACAACGGCAACAAGATGTTATTTAAAAATATATCGCGTCCAAATGGGCAACGATCAGTAAAATATCAGGTCCATATGGCAACGCAACACTTGCTGAAAATGATGCAATACACATGCCACACCTCTAGGGGCGCTGTAAGACGGTCCCTTTGGAGACACCAGAACAATAGAAGAAGTAAGGACGCATGCGCATAAACTATTATGCGCGAGACTTCATATTAGCCAGAAAGTCAGGAAAATCTGTTCGTAAAATTACATTATAATGACCAAATACAATGAAAAGTATTTTTCCAGTCTCACCTGTGAAAGGTAATCCCATGTGATCTCGTTTGGACGGCAAACCTGTTGGTACAGTTAAACGCAGCTAATCTTTATTCTCCGCTTTGACCTATCCAATATGGCGGCAAGGATGACGTATGATTCTACGCGGAAGGCGGCGTCTTTAATGGTCCGGAATAAATTGAATGCTACACGTTGATGGATTAATTTGTTGTTTCTCACCTGTGAAAGGTAATCCCATGTGATCTCGTTTGGACGGTAAACCTGTTGGTACAGTTAAACGCAGCACATGAATCTTTATTCTCCGCTTTGACCTATCCAATATGGCGGCGAGGATGACGTATGATTCTACGCGGAAGGCGGCATCTTTAATGGTCTGGAATAAATTGAATGCTACACGTTGATGGATTAATTTGCTCTTCTACGCCCTTTTTGAGGAATGTATTGTAGGACTTAAACCAACATCTGAAGAGGTGAGATCGCTCCTTTTTTTCCCTATTTTTGCTGGCGGGATTGACTCTGCCCTAAGGGCAGAGTCTCTCTCTCTCTCTCTCACTTTGCACCATTACACAATAAATATTCACAGTGAAAATATTTTGTAAGTGCGTTTCATGAACCAAGTTATAGGATTTGTTGACAACTCGCATCGAGTTCGTTACACTTCTACCCGGCGTGAAGCACTGACAGTCATGTGGTTGTGACGTCATCATAAACAAATCCGTTCTACTCATCCAGACGACTTCACAACGGCAACGTTGCCAGATCTTTCCACTCTGGAACCCGTTCTCAAAAAGATTGCGTTTTGGGCACCCAAAACGCCGGTGCCGTGTGGACGCCAGGCCTAAACGATAAGCAATTGTATCGGAGTCACTTGAATCCGTTGCCGTGTGGACAGGGCCTTAGAATGGGAAGAGCCAGTGCAGCCTTTGGGAAACTCCAACAGAGACTGTGGAAAAATCGTCATGTCACCATCTGTGTAAAATGTCAAGTTTACAGAACTGTAGTACTCTCCTCCCTCCTTTATGGTGCAGAAACGTGGGCCATCTATAGGACTGATGTGAAGAAACTACATGCTTACATGATGCATCACCTGAGACAGATTATGACTATATCCTGGAAGGATAAGATCCCTAACAAGGAAATCCTTGAGAGAGCAGGTCTCCCATCTATGGAAGATATACTAACGCTAATGAATCTCAGATGGTTAAGCCATATGGAGGAAGCTACTCTACTCTCAGCTGTCTGAGGGAAAACATGACCGGGGAAGGCCTCGGCTTAGGTTTAAAGACACTGTAAAGAGGAACCAGAAACTTAGGAACATCAACCCTCACTTGTGGAACGTATCTGCCAACAACAGACAAAAGTGGAGGACTTTGATTTGTCCCTGATGCCACATGAAACAAACAGTCATCGTCGTTATCGACAGACTGCAAAAGAAGAGAAGGTTTTACACTGGATGCCCTTTCTGACGCAACCCTCTCCAATCTGTCCGGGCTTGGGACGGGCAGGTTTCCCATCTATGGAAGATATACTAACACTAATGAATCTCAGATAGTTAGACCATATGGAGGAAGCTACTCTACTCTCAGCTGTCTGAGGGAAAACATGACCGGGGAAGGCCTCGGCTGAGGTTTTAAGACACTGTAAAGAAGAACCAGAAACGTAGGAACATCGACCCTCACTTGTGGAACGTATCTGCCAACAACAGACAAAAGTGGAGGACTTTGATTTGTCCCTGATGCCACATGAAACAGTCTTCGTCATTATCGACAGACTGCAAAAGAAGAGAAGGTTTTACACTGGATGCCCTTTCTGACGCAACCCTCTCCAATCTGTCCGGGCTTGAGACCGGCAGGTCTCTCATCTATGGAAGATATACTAACACTAATGAATCTCAGATAGTTAGACCATATGGAGGAAGCTACTCTACTCTCAGCTGTCTGAGGGAAAACATGACCGGGGAAGGCCTCAGCTGAGGTTTAAAGACACTGTAAAGAAGAACCAGAAACATAGGAACATCGACCCTCACTTGTGGAACGTATCTGCCAACAACAGACAAAAGTGGAGGACTTTGATTTGTCCCTGATGCCACATGAAACAGTCATCATCGTTATCGACAGACTGCAAAAGAAGAGAAGGTTTTACACTGGATGCCCTTTCTGACGCAACCCTCTCCAATCTGTCCGGGCTTGGGACGGGCACTAAGCATGCACTGTCTTGTACAACCCCAGGAGCTGGGTATTTTACCTAACCTGCAGGTCTGCCAGATGTATTGGCTACACTAACAATATATAATCAATGAAACGTGTGTACAGTAGCTACTGTATGTGCATTTCGATTTGTGCTTTGGTGTATGAAAGCAGTAATGCATTCATTTTTAATGTTCTCAGCCTGTGACTGAGATTCGTGTTTGAGTATGGGTTTACTGCAGCTCACCACCGCATCAGCCAATGACTATCGAGATTCATTCATGAAACCTGCCGTCATAAATAGGAATGCAGTCAACCCCGCCCCTTACGTGAAGCACGTGTGGGATAGGTGGTGGAGCAGAGCCACGTGCAATGCGTAAAACCTTTCAAGCTGCACATGTCCGTCTAGATAAAAGGAAAATACCACTGATTCCTCATAGTATCATTAACCAGCTCAGGCATGCTACACGGAAATAAGAAATCATATACACACACATGAACATTCTGGAAGACATTTTTAGACCCCGTATTTCACTTGATCTGGTTCGACCCAATTCATTCATTCATTCATCCATCTTCAGTAAGTGTTTTAGCCTGCTCAGATTCTCCACGTTCTCACCAGTCCATGTCAGGAGATGCTACTCAGCCAGTGAATTCTTGGTTGCCAGAAAAATAAAAGTAAAAGCTGAAACAAATGACCAGGACAGAAACAGCTTTCGAGTTTCATTTTGTGAAAATGAGTGATGAGCAGAGGTGGAAAAACTGGATTGACAAAGTTAAAGTCCTGCTTAGGTTTTCCTTCTGCCTGTGCTCTCAACACAGGTCTCATCTCATCTCTCATTATCTCTAGCTGCTTTATCCTGTTCTACAGGGTCGCAGGCAAGCTGGAGCCTATCCCAGCTGACTACGGGCGAAAGGCGGGGTACACCCTGGACAAGTCACCAGGTCATCACAGGGCTGACACATAGACACAGACAACCATTCACACTCACATCTACGGTCAATTTAGAGTCACCAGTTAACCTAACCTGCATGTCTTTGGACTGTGGGGAAAACCGGAGCACCCGGAGGAAACCCACGTGGACACGGTGAGAACATGCAAACTCCGCACAGAAAGGCCCTTGCCGGCCCCGGGGCTCGAACCCGAACCTTCTTGCTGTGAGGTGACAGCGCTAACCACTACACCACCGTGCTGCCCTTCAACACTGGTGATTTCACCAATTAGCTCATCAACCTGGCTTAGGGGATGTGGTAATTAGGATCAGCTGGTTCACTGAATTGGCTGGAGCAAAAATGTGGCAGGGTTTTTAACTTTCTGCACCCGGGTTTTTCCACCTCTGGTGATGAGTATAAAGATAAGGATGATTACTGGTTATAGACACACACACTATATATATATATATATATATATATATATATATATATATATATATATATATATAGTGCAAATGAGTGATTAAATAAGCGAGCTAGTTTCTCTTTCAGTTGAGCAGATAAGTGCGCATTTGTGGGAAAAGATGAGAGAAGGGTAGCAACAGATTAGAAAGTTCTGCCAGATGAATAGAGTTCAGTACCATTTTGGAGAGCTTGTTCAGGAACTCCTGCACTGAATGGACGGTCTCTGAACTGCAAACTGAGTTACACTTGGCTTGTCTTAAAACCATGGCGCCGAAATAAAAAAGCAGTGGTGTTAACTCCATGTAAAACTGCTGCTCTTCTGTTCTTCTCAAAACCATGTTCCAGCTGGGGCTCGCCGCGCGCACCACATCTGTCCGCATTTCCACATCATCTTCTCGCCCTAGAAACGTTGATTCACGCGCCGTTGTAAATCCACAAGCGCCCTGGCAAGTCCCCGGGAAGGATGACAGATGATGACGTTTTATAATCCAGCTGTGGTTAGTGGGTTACACCGCTGTTTGATATCTGGATCCACTGTGCAATCCCAACAACATCCTAGCTTTAAAGCTCTTGGATATGAGATCAACAAAGCTACGCCCGCTCTCTCTCTCTCTCTGAAACTCGATAAGAAGCCACGAGAAACATCAGGCGTTACCTGCAGGTTCGCCCCGCCTCCTCTCCCTCCACAGCTAACGCTCGACCACACCCCTGCTCTCTCACACAGCTTTGGAACAAACTTTGGAACGGTTATGTAAAGTAGAAACGCTTGCCTGTGGACACGACCAGAGCTTACAACACTGCTACACAACATGGTGTTCTTCAAAAACGGATTTCTTTCTTCTAGAACTATCTGGGTTTTACTTGTGCACCAGAACAGTTTCTTTATTCCATAGATCTGATCTCCTCTGTACTGCAAACTTATATAGCTCCAAGTCCCCTCCTAAAAATACTGGAACGGCAAGGCTGTCTGCTATACACTGAAGACATATGACTTTGAGACCAAAAGATAAACAGGACAAGAGATCAGGATTTCAGCTTTCGTTTCCAGGTATTTAGTTCCAGATGTAGTTCTAGATAAACATCTTTGATGGCAGACTACCCAATTGCTACTTGAGCAAAAGTATAGGAACAGATAGTAAAGTAAATAACTTAACAGAGCAGTGGTGGCTCAGTGGGTTAAAGCTCTGGGTTGCTGGTCCGAGGTTTGAGCTCCAGCACTGCCAAGCTGCCACTGTTGGGTCTGTGCTGCAATTAGTTCAACCTATCCATACAGAGACCCCACATAGAGGTGTGAAAAGATATAAAACGAAGAAGACCACTTTATATTTGGTTGCATATTGTTTCCTGGCAATAACTGCATCAAGCAGACGACCCACTGACATCACCAAACTGTGGCATTCTTCTTTTGTGATGCTTTCCCAGGCAAGTGCCAGAGCTTCTGGTGTACTAACAACCAGACACCGAACAGAGCTGGGTTTCCCAAAAGCATCACAGCACAAAGGTCATTTGTTTAAATGGTAGAGCAAGCAGCACAATGAACACTCTCTTTCCTAGTTAAGATGCTCTTAGTGTGAAGAGGCTGTTGGGAAACTCACTGCAGGTCAGCCAAGGAAAACAACAGCAGTTGATAAAAGTGAGTTGGAAAGAAAAACCAAAATATTTCCTCAGTGATATCATCAATAACCTCCACAGGGCAAGGGTGAAGGCAACACAATCCACCGATTTCAACATAGGAAAATACTGTTGCTGAAATATTCAAACCAGTCCATCTGGCACCAACAAGCATACCATAGTTAATGTCACACAGACTACAATTTATCTTCCTTCAACTGATTGATTACTGTAGATTACTGTACATTACTTGCTGCTGACACATGAATGACACATGAATGAATGACACATCAGAATGACTGATTAGATAATTTTGTGAATGTGCAAGTGTACAGGTGTGTTCCTCTTAAAGTTGAGGGCATATATATATACAGTACATGGGTTCTTAACTGTCAAAATGTTGATTAAAATGGATTACAATTCAGGAAAAAAAACATACAGATTTTTATTTATATTGAGGGAACAAATTATTATTATTATTATTATTATTATAGGGTGTATTAAAATTTTTTGACTGTTGTCACATTGGAAATAACTATACATTATGAAATTCTGCAAATTCTGGAAACTCACAGTCATACTTTTGATAACTATATACATAGTTATCACAATACATAGTATATTATAGAATTATACAATATATAGTTTAAACTATACATAGTTATAACGACACATCATTAAATCATAAAATCCTGCACACTGATTTGCTCATTTGTTTTGCAGGATGGACTGTATTACTGTATTATGGTATACGCTTTTAAATAACATATTTGTTCTGCTTCTTACAAACATTTTCCACTTTTTGTTTCTCGTGTACAGAAGCAGACTGGCAACATTTTTATCAAATGTTGGTAATCTAGAAAACATGACAAAGAATCCACCTTACCATTCCCACAGATATTACTAAGGTGCTTTCAAAGGATGTGGTAGATTGGGTCTATAAATGGACTCACGATGAATTTGGAATGATGGAATCAGCCTTTCGATTAAAGCAGTGTCGTGTTTGATTAACCTTTTTGAAAAACAGCAACATTCTTCGACCTTCCCTTATTTGTACATACAAAGTTCTTTTCTTCCTACACAATGATTCATATATCTGGACCACATCAGAAATTGTGCAAAATACAGATGAGAGATACAGATAAGTGCCATAAAAAAACCCTACTTCATAAATAAGAGAACTGCCTATTTCAGTCAAAAGAAAAAAAAAACTTTTTGTCACAGATGCTTTGATTAAGTTATGTAGAACTTAGAATATTTTACAATCATATAAAAATAATAAAATAACACTGCTTAAAAAAACAAGCCAGAAATTCTGGCTGGGCAGAAATCCAAACTTGAGCTGTATGTGAAGCACCCTTTGCAGTGAAAGAGTTAGCAATGCGCAGTAAAAACAAGTTTCTTGACACCCGTAATTTGTCATCTCAGTAAAGTGGACATGAATCTCTATCCGCATCCTTTTACACATGGTAACGTGCCTGGTAAATATTGATAAAGCACTATAAAATGCCTCAGATGAGTTCCACTTAGAGCCTTTTGCAGTTCTGCAGTGACAATGTACAGCCATTTATGCTGACCCTTCTCATGCCCTGGTTCTCTGTCACTGGTGCCAGAGTTTGAGTCAGGCTAACCTGGGCATTACTAAAGGATGCAATTCTCCCACTCCCGGCAATCTGTAGGTTGACAGTTGTGGCATAACTGGTTTTTAATGGTGTCTTCATCCCCTGTACTGGCACATTATCCACTTGTTTTTCATCATCTGAGCACTGAATATGAGTGTCCTTTTCAGGTACAGGGGTGGTTCGAGCCACATAGGCACAGATCAGGCTACTCTGGCAAGTAGCCTTCCCCAATTCTGAGTCCTCTTGCCCAGTTTCAGGACAAGATGATGAGGGTAAAAGGTTACACTGAGAATTGTTTCCTGTGTTATAGACAGATGGCAGTTCATGTACTTCTGGCCAATTAAAGTTTGTTAGGTGCTTTCCAGCATCAGTGGTCTTCCCAGCAGTCCCTCTAATAGGAGACTGAGGTCCTGGACTAATACACATAGGGGAACCATTACAGGAGCGCATTTGAGGACTAGTTGGGTGTGACTCTGCATCCATTGCCCATTGTCCATTCTCAGCAAAGGACCTATGCTCATTTCTGAATGGACTCGATGGGCTGCCTGTCAGGTTCTCAAATGGTAAGCTACTTCCTCTTGGTCTTCTCTGGCTCTGAGAGAATAACAGAGAGCCTGAAGACGATCCCGACACTGGTGAAGTGATGCTGGAGCCTCTTGAAGTAGAACTTGCTGGGGAGGAAGGGGTCACTAAGGGATTCCTTGGCTGAGGGCTTACAATGCACCATATGTTTGTAGGAATGCCAATAGGGGGTGGGGAAGTTACCCTTGGACTTGCGCATGGAGACAAAAAGCAAGATGAAGTGGTTTGCGAAAGCTCTAAAGACAAAGGTGTGAAAGGACTGGCCCCACCCTGTCTGGGGGTCCTTGGATTAGGAGGCTTGGTTATTACTGGACCAGCACTACTTGGGACAAGTGGTGGGGAACAGATACGTGTGATCAGAGATGGTGAGGGAGAGGCTGAGGGAGACTGCACACGTGAGTTAGGCTCAGAGGACAGGAATGGTCGAGCAATTCTGTTGTGGGAGGTCCCTCGATGTAGCTCATGGGAATGAGGAGCTCTGTACGTTTGTGATGATGATGATAATGGCTTTTTATGACTACTTGTCCAGTCATTACTACAAAGACTGTTATTATTGTTGTTATTGCTATTCAGAGGAGTAGAGGGAGAATGTTCAAGATGATCAGCCCTTGTATGAGTAACAGAGGGTATTGAGTGGAGCTGTACAGGGGATGCAGGGGATACTGGACATTGGCTGCGATAAGGAGGAGGTGACTGTACAGTTGTTGGGGAAGATCGTTGACTATTAGAGCAGAAAGGGGAAGGGGAACATTTTAGAATTTGGCTTCCTGTCACCTTAGTGGGTAAGCTGCTAGAATTTGACTGTACATATGAGTTCAGGATGACAGGTTTAGGGGACGGAGACCTCAGTCTTAGAGGGGATGCATGCAATGCACTGGAACTGTCAGGGGGAGAGGTGGCCTGCATACGGGCATTCCTTTTGGCCATGCTTTGAGAAATCGTCTGACTAATACAAGAAGCAGCAAGTGATTTGGCAAAAGCAGAATTTACAGAGGAGTTTGAATAGTTTATATTAGGAGAGGGTGAACGCACCCAAAGGCTAATGTTAAAAGCTGATGATGGCTTTGAGTCAGGAAAACTTGTGGGAATATTTGAAGATTTATCACATAATGATGGTTTACTGGAAGAGATCACAGAAGTTGAGGATAAAGTGTCTTGTTCTTGTTCTCCAGACATGGGCGGTGTCTGTGATAGTCTAAAATCCAAACAGAAATAAGATCAAAGTTAAATTTTATTTATACATTATTCCACCTCTTATTCACAGCACTATTATGTATCTGTATTGCTTTTATATTTTGATTTCTCTTTTGATTTAAATTTGTACGTGTTGATCATTTGCACACCTACTATATTTCTGAGGTTGCAGTGACCTCACATGATGCAATGTTTTCCTTTTATAACAAGGTTTTATTTTTAATTTGCGCTAGCGCAAATTGCTACTCTCACTCAGGATCTTTCAACTTTATTATTATTATTATTATTATTATTATTCTCCTAATGTTTTTAGGATGCTATTTCTCCCTCGGTTTCCAACCAATCATCACCAAATTTCACATGCAGAATACCTCTGGGCTGAATTAAGTTGCTATGACTTTGACTTTTTTGCTGATCTGGATCACCGAACCGGAATGATCCATGAAAAATGGCCTTTTTTCCTCACTAAGCGCCATTCTCTATCTCTTACCATTCCGGATCTGTAGGGTACAGTGACCAGACATCCTGGTTTGTAAGAGCTAGTGCAAATCACTGTGACTTTAGTCACAGTCTCTATCTGGTCTGATTTCTTGGTGCAGTGGAAGAAAATAGATTGAGCCAGGTTTATTGTGCACCTGCAGTCCAGGAAACTCATATATTCCTGTCTTTACTCCTCCTTTGTTAGATTCATGTGACCATTTACAAATAAGATGTAGAGCCTCCTATTCTCCATAACCAATAATGTGCTAGAATTCTGCAGTATATGAAGTGATGTGTCTGTAATTTTAGGTCAGTCTGTTACTTGTATCAGATTCACTGAGAGTATACTTTCCTTCATTTCTGTTGCAAAATAAATACTTTTTTTTGACTGATCATCTGGATTCAGCATGGTTCACTCTGCTCTTCTTTATTGTGGAATTTTCTCCACCAGAACTCTATGGGCCCATCCATAACCGCTTGTCCTGTGCAGGGTCGCGAGCAAGCTGGAGCCTATCCCAGCTGACTATGGGCAAGAGGCGGGGTATACCCTGGACAAGTCGCCAGGTCATCGCAGGGTAGTCTCTAAATTATTTTGTTGAATTATTGAAAAGGGGGCGGCACGGTGGTGTAGTGGTTAGCGCTGTCGCCTCACAGCAAGAAGGTCCTGGGTTCGAGCCCCGTGGCTGGCGAGGGCCTTTCTGTGTGGAGTTTGCATGTTCTCCCCGTGTCCGCGTGGGTTTCCTCCGGGTGCTCCGGTTTCCCCCACAGTCCAAAGACATGCAGGTTAGGTTAACTGGTGACTCTAAATTGAGCGTAGGTGTGAATGTGAGTGTGAATGGTTGTCTGTGTCTATGTGTCAGCCCTGTGATGACCTGGCGACTTGTCCAGGGTGTACCCCGCCTTTCGCCCGTAGTCAGCTGGGATAGGCTCCAGCTTGCCTGTGACCCTGTAGAAGGATAAAGCGGCTAGAGATAATGAGATGAGATGAGAATTATTGAAAGGAAAGGTTTTCACTGTGCCTGCTGTTGAATTGTGATCAGTGGTCAACGTGACTTTTAACACTCCAAATCCTAATCCTGAGGGCCATCCTGGTCCTCCTCTTTCATTGTCATTGCAGCTATCTAATCTGTAGCTAAATGCTAAAGGATAATTTCTCTCTCACTGAAAACATTATCACACAGGACACACTTTGGCTGGCAAGGCTACCATGCTGTTTTATTTTCCCAAATCCAAGGGGACAGTGGTGATGTTACTGGGTATTGTTCAACTCTCATACCTTCTCCTGCAAAGAGACGATTGCCCTGTTTATTGGCCCTGGACTGTGTAGAATGGGCCCTCAAAGCTGTGGATCATATTTTGGACTATAATCATGTACTTCTCCACACTCCTCACAGAATCCTCCCCCTCTTCAATTATACAACATCAAATAGATCACTAAATTTGTGCCGTGCCAAATGGAAATTTGCTCTCATCCCACCTCACTGTTCTGGTTGACAACAAGACCAAACCTGCTATGTATTTTGACATTCAAGGGTTCACACATAATTATGTGGAATATGTTATCACATATAACGTATATTTTGTTCATGACTCTCCATTTTTCACATGGGGAGATCCTTTTTATTGCTGGAAGGAGGATTTGCTGTGGTTCTGAAAGACTTTCCGGATGGGTGATTGCAAATTCCAACCATATGGCAATCTGTTCTAGTCCACTAAGTGGCACTAGTACGTAAACTGCCTTTTTATTATTACTGTATTATTATTTTATATAAATTACACACACTGAAGAATGCTGATTTATGTGTCCTTGCTTTACTCTGTCCTATCACAGTGACACAGACTCAGATTAGTCATTTTTACACTACTTTATGACAAAGACAGATTTTTGACCTCTTAGTGTTTCTCTATTGCCCACAGAGTTATAATCTCCTAGACAGTTTCTCATCTCATCTCATTATCTCTAGCCACTTTATCCTGTTCTACAGGGTCGCAGGCAAGCTGGAGCCTATCCCAGCTGACTACGGGCGAAAGGCGGGGTACACCCTGGACAAGTCGCCAGGTCATCACAGGGCTGACACATAGACACAGACAACCATTCACACTCACATTCACACCTACGCTCAATTTAGAGTCACCAGTTAACCTAACCTGCATGTCTTTGGACTGTGGGGGAAACCGGAGCACCCGGAGGAAACCCACGCGGACACGGGGAGAACATGCAAACTCCGCACAGAAAGGCCCTCGCCGGCCACGGGGCTCGAACTCAGACCTTCTTGCTGTGAGGCGACAGCGCTAACCACTACACCACCGTGCTGCCTAGACAGTTTCTCTTTGTGATCAATTTCCCTTTAATTATGTTGCTGTTTGTAAATTGATGGGATACATTACCCTTTCTGACCCCCTTGCAATATGAAACGAAAACTTTCTGCTGAATTCCCATTCTCACACCCCTTTAGCATTTGTTTTCCCTCCTTCACCCTTCACCTAATATCTCACCCTGACTGTTCTGTCTTTCTGAGACTCATGACCATTGGCATTTCCTTGGTCATGAGTCAATAATTCAATAGTTATTCCCTATAACTATTGTGGATACCCCAATAGTTATAGCTGATCCCCGATGTGTTTTGATTTGATAGATATCATGATTATGCATCCAATCAGGTTCTTTAAAGCTCTCAAGGACTCACATTCTGCATTTTATTTGAATTTCTCTTGTATCAGATTCACTCAAAGTATACCCAATTTCTTTTCAGTGGTATAATAAACACCCTGCTCTTCCTCAGGGTGGAATTTTCTCCACCTGAAGCTAAATGCAAAAACAAAAATACACTCATTGAAGTACCTGTGAGAGGACATGTTTGATGCATTCCAGGGAGAAAAGCTTCTTCCCGTTGCAGTAGGCAGATTGGCAGGTCTTTGCCTGTTGAATTTTGGAAGATTATCTAAGGCAGGTCTACAGGGAGGTGATGTTTGGTGGTAGCTTGACACCAATAAATCTTTGTTTCGTACTTCTTTGCCTGCCAGAGACTCTGGGTTTACCGTTTCTCTGGAACCAAGGAGAGGTGGTACATTTGTACAGGTTGTTTCAGGTGAACTTTGATATTGGACATCAAAGTTGAGCACATCTGGTGACATTTGGGGATTTTCGTTGCATGTTGTTTCTGAGACTCCATTCTCCAAGCACAGTGCCAATTCTATTGGACGAGATGTATCTACAACATTAACAGGGGATACATCAACTTTAGAAGTGGAATTCTCAGTGCAAGATATGTGATCGCCAGTGGAACCAGAATTTACTGATGCCTTCAGCTGTGTATCACCCACTATAATCTCAGTAGATGGTAAGCTTTCACAAGGCTTATCAATTAAACCATTCTTCTCTTCAGCACTGTGGGCTTCTTCCTTGAGGCTCGCAACTTCTTCTGATTCATTTTTAGAATAGCAATCCATCACTGGTTTGAACTGAGTTTGATGAGCTTCACTCTCAAAGGTCGGATTTTTATCTGCTAACGAATGGTCCTCCCTAATTGAATACAAAGTGTGGCTGGCATCCTGCTCAATAAAGCACTTGACTTGTGGTCCAGAGCTTTGAATAGGTGATGTGACTTGGTTTTCTTTGGAAAGTATTTCTTGATCTAGAGAGCTCTCTAAAGAGCTTTGAGTTCCCAAATTTGTGATCAAATGTTCTTCCATTATTTCAGATGATGAAATAGTAGAGGATTCAAATGTTTCACAGGATTCAAATTCTGTTGCACAAGCTCCAAGTCTGGTGAGCTGCTCCTTTTGTCCAGTAACGTCGCAGTAATTTTCCTGGTGATAGGTTGTCGTGAATTGCTCTTTAACTATCACATGCCCAAATGACTCAGGTGCAGAGTGAGTAACAGACTCCATGTGAATATCTGTCAAATAAGAAAACAAACTGTGAAATGAAAAAAAAAAATAGTTATGCATAGTTTGAAATCTCAAACATAAAAATAATGTCTCACCTGAGGGATGATTCTGTGTCTTCACGTCTGCCTGATGCAGCATTATCTGAGACTTCAGAGGGGTATTCACTTTACATGGTCCCTTTGTAAACCGGGTTCTTTTCTGATGCAATGGTACCTTCATACTACTTGACTTGGCCATATACATTTGTGCTAGCATCTGTACCTTACTCAGAATTTTTTCTGAGTTCTCTACTAAGCACTGATCCATTGGAGCAGTTTCAAAGAATCCTATACTTGACACATCTGCAATGCCTTCGTAAAGTGTCCTACTGCAGGTGACTGCAGCCTTACCATGGCGGGACAACCGTCCCACTTTAATCTGACTGGGTAGACCATCCAAATTGTCATTAGGGTAAGTCTTGTCTCTGGGCACGGCAGTGGACTGAGTTTCTTTGATAGTTTTGTCTGTTTGCTCAGGGCTTTTAAGCTTTATGTTTTCATTGCAGTCCTGTTCCGGTGAAAGCTGTTCATTGGGCACAGGAGTCCTCTTATTAGTTGTAGACAATGGATCTTTTTCACATGCTTCTTTATCCTCAGAAAATCTACCCTCCTTGCAGGCAGACGCTTTTGATCTCTCTTGAAGACCTGAAGCTTTCCTTTCTTTCTCTTTCCAGAGCTCCATACAGGGTTTAAAGTCACAAATCTGCTCATCATCATCAGATTTTGACTCAGTCTTACATTGTTCTTGGTTGTTATGTGCAACTGTAGCGTCAATGCCAGTGTAGTCCGGCTGACTGAAAGTCTTTGCATTTTGGTCAGGCACAGTAGGTGATGTGGACGGGATGTCATTCTCATTGGAATCTGAGCGCCCACTCTCAGAATCACATACACTGACTTGGTGAACAAAGAAATTAAAGCGTGACACTGAGTCTTTTACCAGGCCAGTAGGGATGTTTGAAAAACTATTCCTGCGTGAAACTTGTCCATCCTCAGCCACTGCCTCTGCTGCCTCATAATAGCTCCGAATTTTTTCAATGATCTGCCGGTGACTTTTAGTCAACTTTTGTTCAATGTCCCCTTTAGGCAGCAGAGGGTTTTCATCAGGTTGGAGTGTGGAAGAGGAGTTATCACACAGTTCACCTGAGGTTCCATTGACAATTTCATCCATTTTATTTGCCACTTCAGATATTTCTGCTTTGGCAGTGGTGTTCTCAACATCTTGCTCCATGAATTGCTGAGGAATGAGTGTTGCCATGACTATCTCTGCTTCTGGCAATTCACTTTCATTTCTGTAATTAGGTCTGGGCATAAGATTGGAAGACAGAGATGAAATATCTTCCCCAAACTCCTTCAGAGAGGATGAGTCAGGCAATAAACTGTGTGTAACATGTTCAGCATTATCCTCTTTGTTTATTTTAATATCTATTAGTGGTTGCTTATCCTGTGGACTATTGGCCACAACATTCCACTGATCTTCCTCTTGCATCACCTGCGTTTTCTGGTATTCACTTAGGTCCTGTGGCTCAGTACACTGGGTGCCCAAGGGCTCTGATCTGGACTCACACTGTAGACAGAGCAATAGTATGATAAACATGTGTGTTCAATTAAACATAATAATCAATATACGATATACAGTTTCAACTTATAATGAATGTGAAGTTCTATCAAGGGTTGATTTCGAGCATACATCATACTTTTATTCATATTGATATTACCAATTTACAAGCTACTAATAATTTTAGATACATCAGTGGTCATAATTCGTAGGTCATTTCTTACCACATTTGAAGACAGCTCTGGCATGCCTTCTCGTGCACGGCTCTCGTTGATAAACTGCATAATTTCTTCTGTGATGGAGAGTGTTGGAGGTGTAGGGAGAGGTGACATGTCTTCATCTTCATCATGACCAAGACCCAAATTATCCTGGCCTGAACCAACCTCAATGACTGATGATGCAAGAGTACTGGCACTGCCTGAGGAGGCCAAGCTCTCGACCTGTGTGTAGAGCTCACCTTCACTGCCAGCCTAGGAAACCCCAAATACATCACAAGTGCTATGAGGCCAAGTACTTCATTTAAAATGTTATAAAACTTGAGATATTTACTCTGCAAAAAAAGTCTGCTCTCACCTTTAAAGAGCCTGTTGTCCGATGTTGCATGGCACAGAAATAAAAAGGAAAACAGAGAAATCAGAATCAAACTTTTATTTGGTCCAAACACTATGTCAGAAATTGAAATATACTTTATAGTAACAATGTATTAATTTCCTATGGCAGTTATTATGAGAAACTCACTTACCACTTTGTTGAAACGCTGCTTCTATGTCTTTCGCAGGAGCTAGAAGAATAAGATATCATTTTGTAACATCCAAGCCAAAAGTAATCATAAATTATTACTAAAATTTATTATCTATATGCAGTGTTGTAGTCGAGTCACTAAACCTCGAGTCCGAGTCCAGCCTCTGTTCCCGAGTCCCCAGTGTTCAAGTCCGAGTCAAGTCCAAGTCATTAAAAAAAAAATTCGAGTCCGAGTCGAGTCCAACACTCCAATCAAACAGCCGTCAAACACCGTCAAACAGCCATTTGACGGTGGCTGTTTCAGCGCCATTAACATTAGTTTGTTCCTGAACATGACATATGAACAGGTGAATGTGTTTCTCTCTGTCAGGGAGTGTGAAGTATTCTGTCAGAGATGGTTGGGAGACATGTAAGTGCAGAAGGTGTGTTTATTAATACAAGTGAAGACAGTAAACAATCCAGAACGGCAGGCAAAATCGTAAAACAGTGAAACAAGCAACAGGTCGAGCGAAGCACAAACAGGCCATCGTAGACTCGGCAGAATCAAAGACGAGAAACATAAGCATGCACCGATACCGATACTGGCATCGGCATCGGCCCCGATACTCCACTAATATACTCATACTCGTACTTGTCAAACAGTTGCCGATACCATGAACCGATACCAGTGCCGATCCCATGCGCCGATACCAATGTTCCCCGCAGCGCTTTTTGTTCCATTCGAGAGAGAGAGAAAAAAAAACTGAAGCATTGTTGAGCTCAGGCTTGAGCATAATATGATAGGCTATACCATGCGCCGATAGTGTTCCGTGAAGCGCCTTTTGCCAGCGTCCGTTCAAGGAAGAAAAGCCTCTCCCAGGAAAAAAATTGTAAATCTCAAGCATTGAGCGTAGGCTAATTTCGTCAGAAGACAAAAAAAATTGTTCGACAACAACCCATTTTTCCATGACGAAGATGTGTTTGCATAGTCATGAAACAGTGCCGTCACAACATCTTTCCCCAACACTGTAATTTTAAACATCTCTCCACACTCCACTCCCTTTCGCTGCCATACGCAGATAGGCCTACGCTAAGATCCCCAACGTTGTCCTTTTTTAATGTTGGCTATTCGCCTAGGTAAGGGTTTTGTAGGACAGGCTACTCACTAACAAACAAATGAAAATCAGATTTTTGTATAGGTGAATCCAACCGGCAGAGTTTTTAAGTACGAGTCCAACCGGGAGAGTTTAAGAGTGAAGAGTGAGAGAGAGAGCTTTAAGAAATGGCTGATTGAGTTTTCCAACATGTTTCAGTTGAGGGCAACGCTAAGACCAAGGAAATTAACGTCCCATCTACAGGTATGGAGCTCCACGAGCACGGGACGCGATGTTGCGAATGGACAGCAACAGCGTCTGCCTAACAAGTTCTGCGACTGAACAAGAGCGTGCTCGAGGCATTCAACTCTCCTGTAGCACACAGCAGGATGTGCGCACATGCACATGGGGGGGGGGCATATTTTAGTCTGCATTACTGGCGATGGAAATTAAATAATACATCGTCGCCGGCCGCCACTGTTATCTTGTGCGCTCTCTGTGATGTTGCGATGGTCACTGCTCCTCCCTTTCACGCCCTTGTCTTGTTGCTAAATGTAATTGGAGTAGTTTAAGCGCACCACCAGAACAACCCTTAAGTCAACCAAGACCGCAGTGTTGCGGAAGGCCGAAGATAGAGGGGGTAAGTGGCCAGCGGAGTGAAATGATCACGCTGCATGTGGTAACTCACTGCTCTCTCCTCCCTTCATCAACAATCGGTCTTACATGTTGCAAGAGTGCAAGTCTTTCTTGACTTCGAAAGTTGGACATTGTAATCTAATCCAAATAAATAGCAGCCTTTTTCAGAAATTGCAGCAGCTAAATATTTAATTCTTTGTGTAGGCTATTTGCAATGAGTGTAGTTTTCTGGGAGTGAATGTTGCGCGACAATCGAGAGAGGTTGCACACGGAAGCGCAGATAGCCTTGTAGTCCACGTTACACTGCCAGCAGACAGCGCCTCTTCATTTCACGGTAGCGCTTCTTTTGCAACATTGTTATGTAGGCCTAGCGCAGCAGCGCTTAGGTTTTGCAACATTATTGTAACAATGTTGCAAAAGATAAGCGCTACCATGAAGAGGCGCTGTCTGGCTGTGTGACGTGGACTCAAGGCTACTCTGCGCTTCTGGAGCAGCGGAGATTGTCAATGTGAACCTGTGTGCATGATCACTCCAGTTAGAAAACAACATTCACGGGAAATAGATAAAGTAGGCCTATTAAATATTCAAATGCTGCAATTTTTGAAAAATTATATTTTAATAACATCAACAGTATCGGTATCGGTAGTACTCGGTATCGGCAAGTACTGAAATGATAGTACTCATACTCGTATCGGTTTTCACAAATGTGGTATCGGTGCATCTCTAGAGAAACAGGAAATCAGGGATCAGGAAACCAAACAAGGAAATAAGGCTTGGTAATGTGTCGGCAACACAACTCAATACTTCGCAAAGTAAGTGCGTTTTCACAGTTTTTATATCGGTGCACTGATTGCACCTTAATCCTGTGCAGGTGCAAGTCGTTTACAGCGCGCGTGAGAGTCCGCTTGGGGCACGCGCTGTCCGGAGCGCGCACCAAGGCACACAGGTGTGACACTCTTACACGAAATTAGTACAAAAATTAACGTAGATATAAATATCTTATGCCAAATTATTATGTCATGTTACAAAAAATAAAGAAAAAATCAGAGTCCTCATCTCCATTTTCCGAGTCCTAATGCAGTTAATGCACGAGTCCGAGTCTGAGTCATCAGTGCTCAAGTCCGAGTCGAGTCATGAGTCCTTAAAATTAGGGCACAAGTCAGACTCGAGTGCTACAAGCCTGTCTATATGTCACCTCACAGTACACTATGATGAATATCTATAAGTTGTTATACAAGATTTACCTGATTGCCTGCGCCCTCGGCGATATGGCAGGTTCCCTTCCAGTAACAATGGAAGGCTTTTCCTGGCCTTCTCAGGGGTGTAGATAAACTCAGGGGGTTCTGAAGAACAGCATAAGCAAAGTAGCAATACAGGATAATTAAAATCTTAATTATCTTAGCTGTACATGGAAGCCTCTGGTTCCCAAGTGATCTGTCAAACACCCATTTATGGACTTCCTCTTGAAATAAATGTCAGGCTATAAATATGGTGAAGTCATTCAAGTTTTTATGGATTGTCATCTACAGCACATTAATATTAATATAGTAACATTTCTAAAAAAATTCTTAAACAAACAAACAAACTACACTTTAAAATTTGCTTTCAAACCTGATTGTCTTCTTCCTCTGTGAAAGCCATGGACATCATCTAATCGAGGAGAAGGCACAGGCTTCCGGTTCGGTTCTTGTTCAAACCGAGGTGCTGAAGGTCAAGGAAAAAAAAAGCTCATTAATAAAGGACCCATTTAAAGATATAACCAATTTATAACATCATTTACTCAAGTGCATGAAATCTGCATGAGCTGACAGACTATAAGCAGCTTTAACATGGTTATGATTTTCTGTTTCCTAGTTCATGTGCCATACAAATCAAGATCTATACAAACATGCATGCATTACTTACATTGACAGAAATTATCACCAAGGACCTGCCTTGCCTGTAAAAAACAAAATATTAGGCTGTAAGTTAGCTACTCAAAGGTGGAGAGTCCTAGAAACTGTTTTATTTTGTTTTCTTTTAAATCACGCAGGAGCTCTGTACAATATTTCAAATAATGTTTGAATAACCTTTTATGTGTTCTCGATGATGGTTACTTGTAGATTATAACACTGCTCTGTTAAATGCTTGACTGTGATTGGTCAGAATGCACTGATAGATTTTCTATAACAGCACGGCTCTGGGCGGCACGGTGGTGTAGTGGTTAGCGCTGTCGCCTCACAGCAAGAAGGTCCGGGTTCGAGCCCCGTGGCCGGCGAGGGCCTTTCTGTGCGGAGTTTCCATGTTCTCCCTGTGTCCGCGTGGGTTTCCTCCGGGTGCTCCGGTTTCCCCCACAGTCCAAAGACATGCAGGTTAGGTTAACTGGTGACTCTAAATTGACCGTAGGTGTGAATGTGAGTGTGAATGGTTGTGTGTGTCTATGTGTCAGCCCTGTGATGACCTGGTGACTTGTCCAGGGTGTACCCTGCCTTTCGCCCGTAGTCAGCTGGGATAGGCTCCAGCTTGCCTGCGACCCTGTAGAAGGATAAAGCGGCTAGAGATAATGAGATGAATTTTTTTATTTATTTATTTTTATTTTTATTTAGCCTTTATTTAACCAGGAAAAATGGTCCCACTGAGTTACAGTAACTCTTCCACCGGGGAGTCCTGGCCAAGACGGACGGCAAAATAGTTACACATACACAAAAGACAAGACAAACCACAACTACACTACAAATATACTACACTCACTACATAACCTGCTACACACACTTCATAACATATTACACACACCAGCTCACTAGTAATGACAGACTATAATTAAACAAAGTAACACAGACAGCTAAAAGCAGACAAGAAACCATAGGTTTAAAAACAGTTACATAGCTCAGTTAAAGCTGATTTCAAACATTTTTTAAAAATGTTAATAGAGGGAAGAGTTTCAAGATTTAGGATGGCCTGAGATTCATTCCAGACATTTGGTACAAATGATGAGAAAGCTATTTTACCCAGTTCTGTTCTTGTAAAAGGTGTGCGTAGTAATATTTTTTCTGATGACCTAGTCCTGTAAGCACTATTTTGATAAAAAAGTAAACTGGAAATATAATGGGGTAGTTTACTCATAAGTGCTTTCGCAATAAAAATCAAAGCATGGACTTTTTGCCGGAGAGAAAGAGATGACCATTGCACTGTTTCATACAGAGTACAGTGGTGAGTCCTAGCCGATGCACCTGTGATAAAACGCAAGGCTGAGTGGTACAATACATCTAACTTTTTTAGTAAACATAAACTGGAGTGCATATAAATTATGTCACCATAATCCAGCACTGATAAGAACGTGCTCTGTACCAACCTTCTCCTTGCAGTGTAAGGAAAACACTTTTTCATTTTAAAGAAAAAGCCTAGCTTTGGTCTCAGTTTTTTACAGAGACTCTCAATATGGACACCAAAAGACATCCTATCATCCAACCAAATGCCCAGGTACTTGTAAGAAGATACTCTGTCAATTATTGTGCCATCTTGTGTTGATACAGCGAAGTCAACTGGAGAGCGTGAGTTTGTAAAAAGCATTGTTTTTGTTTTTTTGGCATTCAATACCAGCTTCAACCCTAAGAGAAACGACTGGACTTGATTAAAAGCAGTCTGAAGTTGTGTAATTGCTTCCCTTACTTATGAATGAGCACGGCTCTGACATTCCTATGGTAACAAGTAATTCACAGGGACTTGTATGGTGGACAGTCACATCATTTTATGTCTAACAAAACACAGATGTTACAAGTTTGTTATTTAGCAAAGTAAAATGTATGACCCCCTTTCCGAAACAGTTGGGACGCTGTGTAAACTGTAAATAAAAACAGAGAAATTTTATTTATTTATTTTTTTTTAAACATAGGCTCATTTGAATTTAATGCCAGCAACATGGTACAGAAAAGTTGAGACAGGGGCAACAAAAGACTGAAAAATTTGTATAATGCTATAAATAAATAAATAAATAAATAGTTTAATTGGCAACAGGTCAGTAACATGATTGGGTATAAAAAGAGCATCCCAGAGAGGCAGAGTCTCTCAAAAGTAAAGATGGGGAGGGGTTTACCACTCTGAAAGAATGACTGACTACCTACCTACCTATCTATCTATCTTGAACATGGTTATGATTTTCTGTTCCCTAGTTCATGCGCCATACAAATCAAGTGCTAGACAAACATGCATGTGGTTAGGCCAGCATGGTGACGCAGTGGTTAATGCTGTTGCCTCATTGCAAGAAGGGTCCAGGTTTGAACCTCATGGCCAGCAGGGGCTTTTCTGTGTGGAGTTTGTATGTTTCCTCCACAGTTCAAAAACCATGCAGATTAGGTACAAAGTGGGCTACTGTAATTGGTGCAAGCTGTTGTGGTTTCCCAGCCATATTGGCAAAAAGCTAATAAATTAAAACCTCTATCTATTTGGCATATCACTGCAGTGATGTGGCTGCCCTGTATTGTCCTCTATCTGTTGTCAGGTAGGTTTCCTCCCTCATAGGCAATTCCAGTCACTCTTTGATTTCCCGATGCCTGGGCCTGCCCTGCATACTTGTGGCTTCTATTCTCAAGGGTAACTCGCTCTAAGCTTTGGATTTCGAAAATACTTTATCTTTTGTATCTTTACAAAGTACCTGGCGACTTGTCCAGGGTGTACCCCGCCTTTCGCCCGTAGTCAGCTGGGATAGGCTCCAGCTTGCCTGCGACCCTGTAGAAGGATAAAGCGGCTAGAGATAATGTGATGTGTGTGATGTGATCTTTACAAAGTTTACTAGTCAACATTCCAGAACTTGTAATTCTTCTAAAACTGATGAATTTGTTCTTTGAGCCATTGTCATGGAAACTCTCAAAACTTAAACTCTCCCAAGCAAAAATTATTCAAAGTCAAAGAGGTTGCAGAAGAGTTTAGACTTTTATTAAATCAATGAACAAAAGCCGAGTTTGGTCTGCAGAGTGAACTGGTTCCAAATCTCAAATCATCCATTTTTATAGTCTTCCCCCAAAGCCAGACTTACACTACTGTATATAAGGATACCCTTTAGAACCCTTTAGAATTTTCTATATTTCTGCATAAATATGACCTAAACCATCATCAGATTTTCACACAAGATCTAAAAGTAGATAAAGAGAACCCAGTTAAGAAGAAACCTTTATTCGTCACATGCACACTTCAAGCACAATGAAATTCATCCTCTGCATTTAACCCATCTGAAGAAGTGAACACACACTCAGTGCAGTGGGCAGCCACACCAAAGCACCCAGAGAGCAGTCAGGGGTCAGGTACCTTGCTCAAGGGCACCTCAGCCCAAGGCCGCCTCAGGTTAACCTAACTGCATGTCTTTGGACTGTGGAGGAAACCGGAGCAAACCCACGCACACACGGGGAGAACATGCAAACTTCACACAGAAAGGCCCTTGCCGGCCGCTGGGTTCGAACCTGGAACCTTCTTGTTGTGAGGCGACCGTGCTAACCACTACACCACCATGCCGCCCACAAATTAAACAAATGAGACAAAAATATTATACTTGGTCAATTATTTATTGAGGAAAATGATCCAATATTACATATCTGTGAGTGGCAAAAGTATGTGAACCTTTGCTTTCAGTATCTGGTGTGATCCCCTTGTACAGCAATAACTGCAACTAAATGTTTCTGGTAACTGTGTCATGCTCCACCCCAGACATCCACTCCGGAGATTATGGATCTCTCACGTCAGCACTGATCCAGATCCGGGACAGGAATTCCTTCTCCCCTGAACTCACTTCCTGGTTTTCACTGCTGTGTATAAATAGGCCATTCTCAGATTCTGTTTTTGCCAGAACGTCTCATTTGTTTTCCCTAGCCATTTTTGTGCCTTAATACTTTTTCATGGTTTTTTCTCTCCAGTGTTTTTCCTTTGTTCATGGTTTTTTGCACTAGTGTTTTTCTTGTCCTTGTTTGCCTCGTTTGTTTTATCAAGTTTTTGTCTCCTTTTTTGCTACTTTTTCCTGGATTAAAACCACCTCATTTATTGGATTACTGTCTGAGTCGTATTCTGCTTTTGGATCCTATCTCACCACACCTCCACCACCCCTAACAGTACGTTCTGGCCAACATGGATCCAGCAGAACTGACCCATCTGAGAACGGCTATACAGCAGCAAGGGACTCTCCTCAGGAACCACCAACAAGACCTACAACAAATTACCCAGAACCTCGTCACCCTGTCCAACGCACTCAACCTTCTCACCACGCAGATGCAGCGCTGTCAAGCCGTGCCTACCCCTGCTCAGCCATCTCCTACTTCAGCTCCTGCCACCGCCTTTCTCCACGAACCGAGACTTCCAGCGCCTCAGCCCTACAATGGAGAACCGGGTACTTACAGATCATTTTTGTCTCAATGTTCGTTAATCCTAGAACTGCAACTTCTGGCCTTCCCCACAGAACGCTCCCAGGTAGCATATACAATAACGCTCCTCACCAGCAAGGCCAGAGAGTGGGGAACAGCATTCTCCGAGGAGATGAGGCAAACTTTTGACTGCTCTCTGTCTGGCCGGGAGGTGGCCAGAGAGCTCTGGAGCTGTGGCAGGGGTCCCGGTCTACCTCTGATTACGCCATCGAGTTCCAGACATTGGCGGCTTTGTGCGGTTGGAACGAGAACACCCAGATCGACGCATTCCTACACGGCTTGTCCGACGCCATCAAGGATGAATTGGTATCACGGGAACTGCCATCAGATCTCTCCAGCCTCGTGGACCTCGCCAACCGCATCGATGCTCTGATCCAGCAATGGAGGAGAGAAGAACTGCCCCAGGTTCACCTCCTCTCCAGCTCCCGCTGCGTCCGTCGAACCCATGCAGGTAGACCGGGTTCAGGTGTTCGCGGAGGAACGACATCACCAGCGGAGCACGGGGGCCTGCTTCTACTGTGGTCAGCTGGGACACATCTGTTGAGCCTACCCCCTTAAAGGATGAGCCCACCAGTGAATCAAGGGGCCCTGGTGGGCAACACTCGGAACCAGTCCCTCGCTAATCATCTGTTACTTCCTGTCATCATTATCCGTGACAACCAGCATCACCACCTCCAGGCCCTCGTCGACTCAGGGCGGACAGGAACCTGATCTGCTCCGCCACTGCCAAGCGTCTGGGAATCCCACTACTTGCTCTTGACGTCCCTCTCACTGTCCTGACACTCAATGGCACTGGCTTGACCAACATCACCCACCTTACTGCCCCGCTCACCCTAAGGATTTCCGGTAACCACTCAGAAACCATCCAGCTTCACGTTATGAACAACCCCCACGTACCCATCGTCCTAGGATTACCATGGTTAATGCAGCACAACCCCCACGTTAACTGGGCTGACAACACCATCCTAGGTTGGAGCCAGTCCTGCCTAGCTTCCTGTCTGAACTCTGCTCTGCCTCCCACCAAACCACCACAGTCTTCAGCCAGCGAGTTCCCTGACCTCTCTCAGGTGCCTTTGGAATATTTGGATCTCAAACATTTTCAGTAAGACCCGAGCAGTGTCCCTCCCTCCTCACAGACCCTATGACTGATTAGATAGATTAGATAAAACTTTATTGATCTGTGGAATCGACCTCCTACCCAGGACAGTGGCACCCAAAGGACGACTTTACTCTCTCTCTTCCATCAACAGGCAAGCCATGGAGAAGTACATCTCCAAATCTTTGGCAGCTGGGCTCATCCATCCTTCCTCTTCCCCGGCAGGGGCGGGATTCTTCTTTGTGGAAAAGGACAGGTTGCTCTGCCCCTGCATTGACTATCGGGGTCTCAACGCCATCACGGTCAAAAACTGCTACCCACTACCACTCATGACCACGGCCTTTGAACTACTCCAGGGAGCCAAGGTATTCACCAAGCTAGAGCTATGCAATGCATACCATCTCGTCCCCCTCCCTAATCC
Source organism: Neoarius graeffei (assembly GCF_027579695.1). Taxonomy (NCBI): domain Eukaryota; kingdom Metazoa; phylum Chordata; class Actinopteri; order Siluriformes; family Ariidae; genus Neoarius; species Neoarius graeffei. The sequence continues at coordinate 26,957,735 of NC_083585.1, forward strand.
CGATGAGTGGAAGACAGCCTTTAACACCACCACTGGTCACTACAAGTACCTTGTGGTCCCTTTCGGCCTGACCAATGCGCCTGCAGTCTTCCAGGCAATCGTTAACGACGTCTTAAGGGACTTCCTAAACAGCTTCATTTTCATGTACCTGGATGACATCCTGATCTTCTCCTGCTCCCTGGAGGAACATCAGGGTCACGTCCAGCAGGTCCTCCAGCGCCTACTAGAGAACAAGTTGTTCATCAAGGTGGCAAAGAGCGAATTTCACCAGAGCTCTGTCTCGTTTCTGGGATTCATCATCTCCTCGGCAAGGATCCAGACGGACCCCCTCAAGCTCGAGGCAGTTGCCGATTAGCCCACCCCATCTTCGAGACGAGAGCTCCAGCACTTCCTAGGATTTGCCAACTTCTACAGGCGCTTCATTTGCAACTTCAGCATGGTGGCCGGACCTCTCTCAGCCCTGGCCTCGACCAAGATCCAATTCAAATGGGGGGAGGAAGCAGAGAAAGCCTTTTCCACGCTCAAGCACAGGTTTACCACAGCACCCATTCTCACCATACCCGATCCTACCAAGCAGTTTATTGTTGAGGTCGATGCTTCCGAGTCAGGGGTCGGAGCTATACTATCCCAGAGGGCCAGTGATGACAAGGTCCACCCATGCTCCTTCTCCCGCCAGTTATCCCCAGCCGAACAGAATTACAACATCGGTGACCGAGAACTACTGGCTGTTAAACTAGCCATGGAGGAGTGGAGGCACTGGGTTGAGGGGTCGGAGCTCCTCTTCCTAGTCTGGATCGACCATAAGAATCTGGAGTACCTCAAGTCTGCCAAACGCCTTAATTCCCATCAAGCCCGTTGGTCTCTCTTCTTCTCCCAGTTCAACTTCACGCTCTCCTACCGCCCAGGCTCCAAGAACGGCAAACCCGATGCCCTGTCCAGGATGTTCTCTTCCCACCAAGAGGAGTCTAAGCCACTGGAGACCATCTTTCCTCCACGCTGCCTGGTGGGAGCTGCCATTCTAGAGGTTGAGATGCTCGTGCAGAAGGCCCTGGAGCAGGATCCTGGTGAAGGTAACCCCAACAACATTCCTCCTAACCATCTGTTTGTTCCCTGTCTGGTGCGAACCCAGGTGCTGTAGTGGGGTCATGGCTCCAAGCTGGCCTGTCATCCGGGAGCTGCCTGAACCCTGGCACTCATCCAGCAGCACTTTTGGTGGCCATCCATCAAGGAGGACATCCAGGAGTTCGTGGCAGCCTGTGACACATGCTCCCGGAACAAGAAAACCAATCAACCCCCTGCCGGCTTGCTAAGACCCCTCCTGACTCCACATCGACCTTGGTCTCACATCGCCCTGGACTTTGTCACAGGACTCTCCAATTCAGGTGGCAACACATGCATCCTCACTGTCATTGACTGACTGTTTCTCCAAGACCGTCCATTTCATTCCTCTGCCCAAGCTCCCCTCAGCCAAAGAAACTGCAGAATTACTTGTCCATCACGTTTTCTGCTTACATGTACTACCCACCGACATTGTTTCTGACCGGGGTCCTCAGTTCACTGAAGTTCTGGAGGTCTTTCTGCAAACTCATCTGGGCCATCTGCAGTCTCACCTCAGGCTTCCACCCACAGACCAACGGCCAGGCAGAACAGGAGAACCAGGCTTTGGAGGTTGCACTCAGGTGCATGGCATCCAGGGATGCCAGTTCTTGGAGTAAGTACCTACCCTGGATCAAGTACGCTCATAACACTCTTCTTTCATCTGCCACAGGTCTCTCACCCTTCCAGTGCTCCCTAGGCTACCAACCACCACTCTTCCCTGACCAAGAGGAGGAGGTCGCCGTACCCTCAGCCCAGATCTTCATATGCCGCTGCAGGAGGACCTGGGCATTGGCCCGGAGAATACTCATTCGCTCCGCCCTAGCATCCACGAGACAGGCCGACAAACGCCGCTCTAAGGCACCCACTTACCGGGTGGGGCAATGAGTCATGCTCTCCACACGCCATCTGCCACTCAGAACCGTCTCCTGCAAGCTGGCTTCCAGGTACCTAGGACCCTTCCTCATCAAAAAGGTAATCAACCCATGTTCCATCAGACTGGCACTACCACTCACCATGTGACGCATCCACCCCACGTTCCACGTGTCACAGTTTAAACCTCTGGTCTCTAGTTCTTTGCTCCCACCCTCCAAACCCCCTCCTCCTCCCAGGCTCATTGATGGCGGCAAGGCCTACATACTCAAGAAACTGCTGAAGGTGCGGCGGCAAGGCAGAGGACTCCAGTACCTGGTGGACTGGGAAGGTTACGGTCCTGAGGAGAGAAGTTGGGTTCCTGCTAGGTTCATCTTGGACCCAATAAATAAATGACCAAGTAATGATAATGGATGGATGCTATGCTGTTTTAAAGTGATAACAGGAACGAACTTGTTCCAGCGACTTTTCACAATATAAAATGTAAACACTTCATGACCCTCTGTTTTATTTCTTACATGAATACTGATAATTTATTTAATTTAAACATGATGGAATGCAATTCATGTCTTGGTCTAAATCGTACCTTCTGGGGCAGAGATGCAGGATGGTTTTCCACTATTAGCCTCTTGAGGTAGTGCAGCCATAATCGCTTTTCCTCCTGATTTTTAGCCTAGAAAAAACAGAAAGCTCATAATCTGTATGGAAAATTTCATGTGTAATCATATGTCTCATATGTAATCAGAATCATGTATCTCATATGCAATCATGTATAAAATCATATTTCATTTTGGCATATTTATAAACTGCTAAAATCATTCTGACCTGTTTTACTCCTGAGTTGTGTATTATAACTTCTCTGCACCTGCACATTTTGTGCTGGCCTACTTATGAATTTCAAGTTGAGGTTGACTGTCAAAGTTGTTTTCTGCTAAAAAAAAAACATCTGTATTCTTCTGAATTATTTTAACTTCTCTGGCGCCTGCACTCCTAATACCTCACTATGACATGGCTACACAGAAAAGAAAAAAGGTGAATAGGGGAAGCCATGGCCTAATGGTTCGAGAAGCAGCTTTGGGACCAAAACATTGCTGGTTTGATTCCATGGACCAGCAGGAATGGCTGAAGTGCCCTGGAGCAAGACACCTAACCCCCAACTGCTCCCCAGGCTGCTCTGGGTGTGTTGTACATCGCTCTGGATAAGAACGTCTGCTAAATGCCATTAATGTAATGAGAAGATCTGGTGAGGGTTGATGTGAAACACCAACCAATAAGATCATTGGTGATATCATAATGGATGTGAACTATGATGTTTAGAAATATATCAAATAAGAAACGATTAGATTAGATAGAACTTTACTGATCCCTTTGGGTGGGTTCCCTCAGGGAAATTAAGATTCCAGCAGCATCATTACAGGATAAACAGAGAATAGAAAATAGAGAAAAAACTTCTAGATAAATTAAATTAAGTATTTACATATACAAGTATAAAAAGAATAAGATATGGGGAAGAGAGGAAGGGGGGAGAAAAAAGGGGGACCAGCAGGAGGGATATTGCACATTGTCCAGTATTGCTTATTGTTAGGCTAGGCTACTGCTCCTTCTCATCCTCTGTCTTCCTGTTACCTCTCCCCCCCCCCAGAGAGGAGTTGTACAGTTTGATGGCGCGAGGGACAAAGGAGTTTTTAAGTCTGTTCATCCTGCACTTGGGAAGGAGCATTCTGTCACTGAACAGGCTCCTCTGGTTGCTGATGATGGTGTGCAGAGGGTGACTGGCATCGTCCATGATATTCAATAGTTTGTCCATAGTCCTCTTCTCTGCCACCATCACCAGAGAGTCCAGCTTCATGCCAACCACAGAGCCAGCCCACCTGATCAGTTTGTCCAGCCTGGATGTGTCCTTCTTGGATGTGCTATCCCCCCCAGCACACCACAGTGTAAAACAGGACACTGACGACCGCAGACTGATAGAACATCCACAGGAGTCTCCTGCAGATGTTAAAGGACCGCAGCCTCCTAAGGAAGTATAGCCTGCTCTGTCCCTTCCTGTATAAGTGATTGGTGTTGCAAGTCCAGTCCAGCTTGCTGTCCAGCCACAGCCCAAGGTACTTGTAGGAATCCACAGCCTCCACCTCGACTCCCTCGATCAGAACTGGTTGTGACCTTGGTCTGGACCTCCCAAAGTCAATGACCAGCTCCTTGGTCTTCAAGGTGTTGAGCTGCAGATGGTTCCTGTTGCACCACACAGCAAAGTCCCTCACCAGGCTCCTATACTCCTCCTCTCTGTTGTCACTGATACACCCAATGATGGCTGTGTCATCAGCAAACTTCTGAATGTGACACAGCTCCGAGTTGTAGCAAAAATCCACGGTGTACAGGGTGAAGAGAAGAGGGGCCAGCACCGTGCCCTGGGGTGCTCTGGTGCTGCTAATCACAGTGTCAGATGTGATGTCCTTCAGCCTGATGTACTGCGGCCTGTCAGTGAGGTAGCTGGAGATCCAGGTGACCAGGCAGGGGTCCACTCGCATCTTGTTCAATTTGTCCTGAAGCAAAAGGGGCTGGATGGTGTTGAAGGCACTTGAGAAGTCCAAGAAGAGGATCCTCACTGTGCCATTTCCCTTATCCAGTTGGGGACACACCTTGTCTGGGCCTGCTGCTTTCCTGGGATGAAGCTTCCTCAGTTGACCTCTGACCTGGTCTGCAGTAATGCATGGAAGAGTCTGTGGTGAGGTGAGGGAGGAGGGGGCTGCTGCGATGACTGGAGGGAGGTGTGTTGAGGGAAGAAGGAGAGATAGCTGCAGTGAGGGGGAGGGTGGGGAGGACATGGGCTGGTTGAACTGGTTGAAGAAGGCCCTGTCCACACGGCAATTGCTTATCGTTTTGGCCTGGCGTCCACACGGCACCGGCGTTTTGGGTGCCCAAAACACAATCTTTTTGAGAACGGGTTCCAGAGTGGAAAGATCTGGCAACGTTGCCGTTGTGAAGTCGTCTGGATGAGTAGAACGGATTTGTTTACGATGACGTCACAACCACATGACTGTCAGTGCTTCACGCCGGGTAGAAGTGTAACGAACTCGATGCGAGTTGTCAACAAATCCTATAACTTGGTTCATGAAACGCGCTTACAAAATATTTTCACTGTGAATATTTATTGTGTAATGGTGCAAAGTGAGAGAGAGAGAGAGAGAGAGAGAGACTCTGCCCTTAGGGCAGAGTCAATCCCGCCAGCAAAAATAGGGAAAAAAAAAGGAGCGATCTTACCTCTTCAGATGTGGGTTTAAGTCCTACAATACATTCCTCAAAAAGGGCGTAGAAGAAATTAATCCATCAACGTGTATCATTCAATTTATTCCGGACCATTAAAGATGCCGCCTTCCGCGTAGAATCATATGTCATCCTCGTCGCCATATTGGATAGGTCAAAGCGGAGAATAAAGATTCATGTGCTGCGTTTAACTGTACCAACAGGTTTACCGTCCAAACGAGATCATATGGGATTACCTTTCACAGGTGAGAAACAACAAATTAATCCATCAACGTGTATCATTCAATTTATTCCGGACCATTAAAGACGCCGCCTTCCGCGTAGAATCATGTCATCCTCACCGCCATTTTGGAGAGGTCAAAGCGGAGAATAAAGATTAGCTGCGTTTAACTGTACCAACAGGTTTGCTGTCCAAACGAGATCACATGGGATTACCTTTCACAGGTGAGACTGGAAAAATACTTTTCCTCGTATTTGGTCATTATAATGTAATTTTACAAACAGATTTTCCTGACTTTGTGGCTAATATGAAGTCTCGCGCATAATAGTTTATGCGCATGCGTCCTTATTTCTTCTATTGTCTCCGAAGGGACCGTCTTACAGCGCCCCTAGAGGTGTGGCATGTGTATTGCATCGTTTTCAGCAAGCGTTGCGTTGCCATATGGACCTGATATTTTACTGATTGTTGCCCATTTCATCTCATCTCATCTCATTATCTCTAGCCGCTTTATCCTTCTACAGGGTCGCAGGCAAGCTGGAGCCTATCCCAGCTGACTACGGGCGAAAGGCGGGGTACACCCTGGACAAGTCGCCAGGTCATCACAGTGTTGCCCATTTGGACGCGATATATTTTTAAATAACATCTCGTTGTCGTGTGGATGTAGCTGAAGCCCATGTTTACATTAGACCGTATCAGTGGATCATCAGATTAACGTTTTTAAAACGATTAGTGTGCACACAGCAACACCAATACACGATTTGCGTGCACACAGCAACACCAATACACGGATACGCTCGGCTCCGCAGGCATCCTGCGCTCCAAATCACTCCGCCCTGAACAGCGAGTGCCCTCTGGAGGGTGTGCACTCCGGCCCCGCGCAGCTCACAGAGCACGCGAGTGAAGTGCACAAGCTGTGATTCGGGACTGAGCCGCTGTGTGTGTGATCCCAGCGCATATCACTTACCACTTGCAAGTGGAAGGATGGCAAGCCTAAAGACAATCATAACTACACAATCGGCAGTATTTGCATCAGTATTTTCATACTTTTATACTCTTTAATGAAAGGTGATACAAGGCGGAAGTCCGCGCCGTTTTTCGGCAGTCGCGTCACATGACCAACGCCAGCGAATCAGGAAGGTGGATGTCACAGTGACGTTGTCCAATGACGACACCAGCTAGAGCTCAGCACAGTGTATCCGCGTATCTCAATGTTTACACAGCACCGGAGCTGACACGATCTGGATTGAATACGTGGACCCTGGCGGATTCCCGTTTCCCGGCGTTTCCAGGCGGTTTAATGTAAACGGACAGTGCATCCGTGAAGAAAACGAGACAGATACGGTCTAATGTAAACTTGGCCAAAGTCATTCAACTCCTTCACCCTCTCCACTGTCCCCTCAACGACTCTGGTCTTTCTATTGTGGCCTGTGATGGTTTTCACACCTTCCCTGACCTCCCTCATGCTGTTCTCCTTCAGCTTCTGCTCCACCTCTCTCCTGTAGCTGTCCTTAGCTTCCCTCACACAGCGTTTCACCTCCTGCTGTGCTGCTTTCATCACCTCCCTGTCCCTGCTCCTGAAGGCAGCCTTCTTCCTGTTGAGGATAGCTTTCACTTCCTATGTTACCCATGGCTTGTTATTAGGGTAACACTGTACAGTCTTGGCGGGGAAAACCACGTCTGCACAGAAGTTGAGATAATCCGTCAGACAGTGTGTCAGCCCCTCTATGTCCTCACAGTGTGGGCTAAGCAGCACATCCCAGTCCGTGATGTCATAGCAGTCTCTGAGGGCATCTTCCATTTCAGGGGACCACCTCCTGATGGAGCTAGTTGTTGCAGACTGCCTTTGAACCGGGGGGTGTACTTCGGCTGTAGAAGAACCAGGTTGTGGTCAGACTTCCCTAGTGGGGGGAGGGGTGTGACTCTGTATGCATCCCTCACATTAGCATACAGCAATCATACGATGTCATTATACGAGAGATCACTCTGCAGCCTGACTTGGCTTTTGTTGTCTGAGCCAATAAAATTCTAATTTCCGCAAATCCTTGACTTTTTGACTCTTCTTATAAACAAGCAAGTTTCCACAACATCTGCAGACTGATATTAAAAACAAATGTTCACATGAAGATGCATCACTGGTGTGGAAATGTAGAACAGAAACTTGGTGAATAGTTGATTCTCTGTGGATGGGGAGAATTATGTTTATTTTCATGTTCCAGATAACCTTGAAGGATGCCTTTATCAGCAGAAGAATGAACTGGAATCATACTTATGGTGTATTCAAATCTGTTTTGAAAATAATGGCAACCATGTGGAGCATATTTTATTAGTAAAATAATTTTTTTTTTTTGTAAAGTGTTAATTTTCTCTGTGTATAAAAAACTTATGGCCCAGACTGTATTTAAATACTTTTACATTGCAGTCATTTAAGGCAGACACTTTTATCCAAAGCGAGTTACATTTGAGACAGGATACAACTGAGCATTTGAATGTTAAAGGACTTAATTTTGCATGTACAGTGGTGCTTGAAAGTTTGTGAACCCTTTAGAATTTTCTATATTTCTGCATAAATATGACCTAAAACATCATCAGATTTTTACACAAGTCCTAAAACTAGACTAGACCGGACAATTCCCCGGGGGAAATTGTGAGAGGATGCAGTGCGCGAAGCAATTCGGTCACGCATGTTTGCTGGCCGTGAATGTGTGACCTGCTATGAAGCTACAATGCCATGATTTATGTGTGTGCTTGAGACAGCAGCCCCCTCCCCCCTCTCTGCTACCTCACTGGCCCCAGTCGGCATGGCGACGGGCCTGAGCAGGAGCGCCCATTCAACACTTGTGTAACACAATAGACACGCATTCAAAAGCCGGATTTTCTCCCGGAACCCACATGGCGTTTGAGCCGGGACTGATCCAAAAGTGTAGAACCTAGCAGAAAAGTTGAATGCCAGATCCACAGAGGAGAAGTTTTCCTACGTTTTAGAGTTTGAATCACGTCTCTAGGTGAAAGCATGCCAGAGCAGTGGATGTTTGAAAAAGTGCTTTTTTTTCAATTAATTCCATAGAAATGAATGGGGGTGGCACGGTGGTGTAGTGGTTAGCGCTGTCGCCTCACAGCAAGAAGGTCCTGGGTTCGAGCCCCGGGGCCGGCGAGGGCCTTTCTGTGCGGAGTTTGCATGTTCTCCCCGTGTCCGCGTGGGTTTCCTCCGGGTGCTCCGGTTTCCCCCACAGTCCAAAGACATGCAGGTTAGGTTAACTGGTGACTCTAAATTGACCGTAGGTGTGAATGTGAGTGTGAATGGTTGTCTGTGTCTATGTGTCAGCCCTGTGATGACCTGGCGACTTGTCCAGGGTGTACCCCGCCTTTCGCCCGTAGTCAGCTGGGATAGGCTCCAGCTTGCCTGCGACCCTGTAGAAGGATAAAGCGGCTAGAGATAATGAGATGAGATGAGATGAGAAATGAATGGGGGTTTTTTGGGACAAGTGTGACTACTACTTTTGAGAAAATTATGTCTGTAGTGTGAAATTTGTGGCTGAAAACACAGTTTAAGTTTGAAATTTTGAGCATGATTTATGTGTGTGCTTGAGACAGCAAACCCCCCCCCCCCAACCTGCCCTGTCATTGGCCCCAGTCGGCATGGCGACGGGCCTCAGGAGAGCTAAGACACACAAGGTACTGAGTTTTCTGCTGTTTTTTTGCTCAGGACCAGGCCTCGAACAACGACAAATAACTCGACCACGAAAGCAGCTATTCACAAAATTCTTTCACAGTGAGCGCTCGAAGGGTCTCCTGAATAAAATGATGTATTTTTTTGTCTGTAGTGTTAAAAATAAGGACACTAGAGCGATTTTAAAAATGACTGACTTTTCTGTCACATTTATAATGGGTGTCAATGAGAAGACACACAAGGTCTTGAATTTTGTGCTGTGTTTTACTACGGAACAGGCCTCGAACAATGACAAATAACTCGACAACGGAAGAAGCTATTCACAAAATTCTTTCACAGTGAGCGCTAGAAGGGTCTCCTGAATAAAATGATGTATTTTTTTCTCTGTAGTGTTAAAAATAAGGACACTAGAGCGATTTAAAAATGACTGACTTTTCTGTCACATTTATAATGGGTGTCAATGAGGCCATTCGGCTGCCCTCTTCTCAGTTTGAGGCTTCTCATTCAAAAACTGTAAATCCTGTCGTTTAGGTAGACACATTGTGTGAATCAGGACAAGTTTTACTACTACTTTTGAGAAAATCATATCTGTAGAGTGAAATTTGTGGCTGAAAACACAGTTTAAGCGAGAAAGTTTGACCTTTTTTTTCAACCCCTCTCCACTCTGACTTAACGAGGTCCACTGGTGTGTAACGCAATAGACACCCATTCAAAAGCCGGATTTTCTCCCGGAACCCACATGGCGTTTGAGCCGGGACTGATCCGAAAGTGTAGAACCTAGCAGAAAAGTTGAATGCCAGATCCACAGAGGAGAAGTTTTCCTACATTTTAGAATTTGAATCTCGTCTCTAGGTGAAAGCATGCCAGAGCAGCGGATGTTTGAAAAAGTGCTTTTTTTTCAATTAATTCCATAGAAATGAATGGGTTTTTTTGGGGCGATTTTTTCGCGACTACATCGCGAAAAAATCGTATTCTGTAGAGAAAAGTAATAGCATAGCGAGTCCGATCGAGCCGCACGTTTTGATATATTGTTTGTCTGTGTGCGACGTACGGTTATTGAGTTATTCGAAATCAAAATTTGCGTAGGAGGAAGAATAATACGGAAGAAGAAGAAACACGTAGAAGAACAATAGTTGCTGTGCTTTGCACTGCATCCTAATAAAGAGAACCCAGTTAAACAAATGAGACAAAAATATTATACTTGGTCATTTATTTATTTATTGAGGAAAATGATCCAATATTACATATCTGTGAGTGGCAAAAGTATGTGAACCTCTAGGATTAGCAGTTCATTTGAAGGTGAAATTATAGTCAGGCGTTTTCAATCAATGGGATGACAATCAGGTGTGAGTGGGCACACTGTTTTATTTAAAGAACAGGGATCTATCAAAGTCTGATCTTTACAACACATGTTTGTGGAAGTGTATCATGGCATGAACAAAGGAGATTTCTGAGGACCTCAGAAAAAGCATTGTTGATGCTCATCAGGCTGGAAAAGGTTACAAAACCATCTCTAAAGAGTTTGGACTCCACCAATCCACAGTCAGACAGATTGTGTACAAATGGAGGAAATTCAAGACCATTGTTACCCTCCCCAGGAGTGATCGACCAACAAAGATCACTCCAAGAGCAAGGTGTGTAATAGCCAGTGAGGTCACAAAGGACCCCACTGCTTCTAAGCAACTGAAGGCCTCTCTCACATTGGCTAATGTTAGCCCATGTTTACATTAGACCGTATCAGCAGATCATCAGATTAACGTTTTTAAAACGATTAGTGTGCACACAGCAACACCAGTACACGATTTGCGTGCACACAGCAACACCAATACACGGATACGCTCGGCTCCGCAGGCATCCTGCGCTCCAAATCACTCCGCCCTGAACAGCGAGTGCCCTCTGGAGGGTGCGCACTCCGGCCTTGCGCAGCTCACAGAGCACGCGAGTGAAGTGCACAAGCTGTGATTCGGGACTGAGCCGCTGTGTGTGTGATCCCAGCGTATATCACTTACCACTTGCAAGTGGAAGGATGGCAAGCCTAAAGACAATCATAACTACACAATGGGCAGTATTTGCATCAGTATTTGCAGTATTTTCATACTTTTATACTCTTTAATAAAAGGTGATACAAGGCGGAAGTCCGCGCCGTTTTTCAGCAGTCGCGTCACATGACCAACGCTAGCGAATCAGGAAGGTGGATGTCAAAGTGACATTGTCCAATGACGATGCCAGCTAGAGCTCAGCACAGCGTATCCGCGTATTCTCAATGTTTACACAGCACCGAAGCTGACAGGATCTGGATTGAATACGTGGACCCTGGCGGATTCCCATTTCCCGGCGTTTCCAGGCGGTTTAATGTAAACGGACAGTGCATCTGCGAAGAAAACGAGACAGATACGGTCTAATGTAAACTTGGCCTTAATGTTCATGAGTCCACCATCAGGAGAACACTGAACAACAATGGTGTGCATGGCAGGGTTGCAAGGAGAAAGCCACTGCTCTCCAAAAGGAACATTGCTGCTCGTCTGCAGTTTGCTAAAGATCACGTGGACAAGCCAGAAAGCTATTGGAAAAATGTTTTGTGGATGGATGAGACCAAAATAGAACTTTTTGGTTTAAATGAGAAGCGTTATGTTTGGAGAAAGGAAAAACACTGCATTCCAGCATAAGAGCCTTATCCCATCTGTGGAACATGGTGGTGGTAGTATCAAGGTTTGGGGCTGTTTTGCCGCATGTGGGCCAGGATGGCAGCTATTGAATTGTTCCCGTTCCAGCCGCACGCCATGCGACTGCCATGCGACTTCCGTGCAGTTCCCAGCTGAAAGCCAGCAGGCTGCCATGCAGAGCTCAGACCCCCTCCCTCTCCTATTTTAATTCTAAACACGCCCATTCATTCGATTCTACGGTGTCACCATTAGATGGCGCTTCTCTCATAAAAAAATACATTACTTGAAATGTTGTGTGAAGCTGTTGTACTGCACTTCATTCTGGGGTTTTTTATGATCTTATGGATTATAAACATTGAGATGATGAACCATCTGAAAGTCTTTTTTGGTTGGGTACATCTTACCTTCTCCGAATAAGTAATGGTTACTAAGTGATATTAATTACCGTTGATTAGTAATTATCAGGTATTACCTACTAGCAAACAAGAGATAATTTTTTACCCAATTTCAGTGAGAAAATAGCTGTTGAATAGATACATAAATGTGAGGTAAATTTTACCCAATTTATTTAAGTATTTCATAGCTTTTTATTTCAGTTATTTTATACTCAATATATGGAATGAAATCTACCCCAAACAAGTCAATGCAAATTGTTACCTCAGATTTATTGGGTAAATTCTATACCATAGGTTACTTTTTTCAGTGTACACTGTAAGAAGTGATTTTGGAGAGTGGTAAATATAATCTAAGCAAACCAGATAAAATTTACTCGATTATTGCAGTCAGCCAAGGAATATTTAGGAATTATTGCAGTCAGCCAGGGAACTCTCGGACTGCCATCTTCCTCTCTCCGGCTGTTACCGTATAGTTTAGTGAGCTACGGTATACCGTAAAACAGGTTCATTACTTGAAATGTTGTGTGAAGCTGTTGTACTGCACTTTATTCTGTGGGTTTTTTTTTGATGATTTTATGGATTAAAAACATTGAGATGATGAACCATCTGAAAGTCTTTTTTTTTGGGGGGGGGGTACATCTTACCTTCTCCGAATAAGTAATGGTTACTACCATAAGTGATATTAATTACCTTTGATTAGTAATTATCAGGTATTACCTACTAGCAAACAAGAGATAATTTTACCCAGTTTCAATGAGAAAGTAGCTGTTGAATAGATACATAAATGTGAGGTAAATTTTACCCAATTTAAGTATTTCATACCTTTTTATTTCAGTTATTTTATACTCAATATATGGAATTAAATCTACCCCAAACAAGTCAATGCAAAATGTTACCTCAGATTTACTGGGTAAAGTCTATACGGTAGGTTATTGTTTTCGGTGCAGGAGCAGGCAAAACTGCGGGTCTTGGTAGTCTGGTGGTTACTGCACGTCTTGTACCGGTAACTCCTGAAACATGGTTCGATTCTTGCCTTGGGTTTTTCACCCTCACTCCTCTCTCCCTGTTTTCTGCCAACCTCTACACCAGCTACTGTTAAACAAAGGCAAACTCGCTCAAAAATAAATATTTAAAAAAAGTGACTCTTGCAATGAAGCACTGTGCACTTTTTAGTGTTACATGTAGGTCCTGCTTTCAAATAGGCTAAACAATATTAAATAGTGGCAATGTTGGGATGACTGAAAACAGACTTTTTTTTGCTTATAAGACTTTACTAACTACTGAAATCTATTACAAGTTGAATGTAGCCACTGATTACTGTTTCATGAAGCAGGCCTTATAGGGCACGCTAAACAACATGCTTGTGATGAAAGTACCGTACAGCTTAATTGTTTGAATCAGTGTATCATTCATTCTTTCTATTTTCAAATGGCAATCAAAAATCAAAAAATGAAAAAGTGACTGGTTATTTTGTTATTTGTTTTTATTTTAACATAAAAAATGAAAAAATGACTGTTTTTTCATATTTTTTTTTATATGAGCCTAAAATTGAAATGAAAAACAAGTCATTTTTTTCATTTTTTGATTGGCAATTAAAAATGGAAAGAACGAATGATACACAATCCGTGTATCATTCGTTCTTTCTTTTTTTTCAGTAATACGCAATGACTCAAGCGCACAATGTCAGAGGACAGAGGACTGGAATTAGTGCCCCAAAAAACACAATTTCAGCTTGGAAAAACTACAGACGGTATAACTTCAGGAAGAAAATAAACATTTATTTCACACTAAGGAAAGCAGGCTCACTACAAATGGAGGCTATACAAAGCACAGAAATGTAGCATACAGTTGTCCCATCTAGTAGTTTCCACATTCCCATGGTGAGTCTTTCCTACGGTACATTCGCCACAGGTGTATTTGTGGCAGCGTACACAAAGTTCAGTGCTTCTGTTATTATTGCAGGGTATGCGCACCTGGCACTGTGTCTTTTTCTTCTGAGAAACTTTCATCTCACGCTGCTGTTTGTGTTCTTCCCCTTGTGCCTTTTCCTGCAAAAGCCTGTTTTGAAGTTCCTCTGCAAGCTCCAGCATGAACAATTGGCGACTTTCTTTGGATCCTGTACATACTGTGTACAAGACATGTGCATTTGTGACAGCCATGTCAAGCAGGTTGTAAAACACAGCCATGGGCCATCTCCGTGTTCCTGCACGCACCGAGTAATTATGTAATTTCTGGTCCATGATATCAACGCTGCATTTGAAATGGTTGTAATCAACAACAGTGTTTGGTTTTTGTTTTGTGGTGTCCACAATTTCCACTTTCTGATGCATGGTGCTCAGAAGACAAACAGATTTCTTTTTTTTGTTGCAAACACCATCAGCAAGGCACTTCCAGATGTGAACACCTGTGTGGAGTACAACTGGTGCCCCGAGGTTTCCTTTGCAGTTGCTGGTAGCTCCTGACGATTTTTGTTGATGGTGCCAAGCAGAGTTGTTTTTCATTGAAGAAGCCTGTTAGCCAAAGACAGAGAGGTGAAGAAATTATCCATAGTTACAGTCCTTCCCTGGTCCATACGGTAAATGGTTCCATCAATTTCAAAACAACATTCTCTGATAGCCTCTCTCCCGTTGGACAAGTGGGATCTTTTCCCAAGTAAGGGATGGCATTACACATGTATTTTGTGTCCAGATCTGCTGCAATCCAAAACTTGATTCCAAACTTGTCAGGGTTGGATGTGATGTACTGCAGAAAGGGACAACGAACCTTTGAAGGAAATAACTGCTCATGCATGGTAACATGTTGTCCTGGACTGTAGGACGACACACAATTCTGAACAAACTCCTGCCAGATGTCTGAAATTGCTGCAAATTTGTCCGTTTGTATGCGCTCCTTGCAGGTGTCCTTGTTGTCGAAGCGAAGGTACCGCTTTATTTCAAGAAAGTGGTTATGGGGCATTATGGCTTTGATATCTGGGTTGCCGAATCTATTGGCCCACATGAGTCGCATGGCACCAATGTAGCCCTTGGCAGCCCTTCGAAAAAGGATTGCGAGGAACGCCATCAGCTCGAAGACACTCATCTGCCAGCTGGGATTTGTTCTATGGCCCTCCTGGACTGTGCAGTCTCTGATGGCCAACAACATGCTGATATCCAACAAATACAGGAAGCTTTGAAGGCGACTCGTGATTTTGCATGTTGCAAACTCTGTTGGCCCTCCAGATCCATTGAATGCTGTCTGTGGAGTTTCATGAGCAGAAAAGTCTCCAACTTTGTGGTGGAACCACACAGTGCCATTTTTCGCCTTCTCTGTGGATCCAGGTGTTATGCCCACATCTGCAACTTTTTGTTTTTTTATTACAAGGGGGGTTGATGTGCATTGTGTCTTCCTCCTCATCTGATGTGGCCTCTGTGTCTGAACTGTCCTGCTCAATCACATACTTGGGTTAGGGCTTCCGGAAAGATCCACGTCCTGGCCTAGGCCAAGGCCGTGTTGTGCACTGTCCTTCCCAAGCCCCATCCTCAATGCTCCACAAGTGCCTGGTCAGTACCCCCATGTTATATTTGGGTTATTATTCCATTATTATTTGAGGCTAGGTTTTGGGTTAGGGGCTAAGGCTAGGGGTTGGGTTAGGGGTGAGCTCAGGTTGGGGTTAGATCCAGGATTTGGGGTTAGGGTTAGAACTGATCCTTCTTGGTTGCCTTGGTTGTGACATTCAGTACGTTTACATGCACATCCAAATCGAGCTACTGTCGGTAATCGAGCAAAGGGTCCCAGCAGGGGTGCCAGAGAAATCCAATCCTACATGCAACTGTGAAATCGAGCTATTGTGTAAGGTGCATTGTGCACCCAAGCCACAGGTGGCGCTACACGCCCCATCGTGTTGGTACACTTCTGGTTGTCGTCATGAAGAAGAGCTAAAGTGTTGCCAGATACTGCTGACGTTTTCCAGCCCAAAACATGTTCAAATCCGCCAAAATGCACTTAAAACCTCCCAATCTGGCAACACTGGCAGTTCCGTGTTCAAGCTGTTAGGCTTGCTCTAACAGACTGTATGGCTACAAACTGTCCGGCGCAGACCACCGTTTTGTAAGACAACTTATTTTGCACAATTGTATATTTTTCTAAAGTCCATTTTTTTGCTTACAAAAAAAATATTTTTTTTGCTTACAATTTAACTTATGTCTTAATAAACACACAGTTCATTTGTTTTGTTTTTATTGACATTCTTCAGATGTTGGACATATATATATATATACACACACATACACACACACAAATACAATGACTTGTTTATGTATACAATTCACAGCTATCCAACAGCTGTACAGATGTGTTTGGTGATACAGTAAGTGAGCTAAATTTTAACAGTGCAAACAATGCCACAAAAAGAAAAGATTCATGCTGTTGTCATGATTCGTTGTCATGCCGACCGAGGCTATTGTGTTTCCTGCTTGTGGTCTCATCACTCGTCACTTCCGGAAGGGGCAGTGCTGACGTAAGCGGCTCGACTACGTAGCTCGATAGGGTTTACATGCACTAAGTAGCTCGGCAGAAATCGCATAATCTAGGTCGTGTAGCTCGATTGCGAGAAATCAAGTTCGGTTCAATTTCAGCCTAGCTAAGGTGTTTACATGCCATTTAGAGCTTCGATTTCAGTCGAGCAACGGCAGAAATTCGATTTTCTCTATGTGCATGTAAACGCACTGAGTGTGAAGTCTGGTTAGGGTTAGAAACAAAGAGGCTATTTCTCAGGTAACACAATAATTAGGCTTCTTTACACAACAATGGGAGGCAGATAATGGTACGTTAGACTTATTCACAAATTTGGGGGGATTTCATTGCAGACTAAAGTCTGCACTTTGGGCCTTCTAGTGTTAAAAATATGCTGTTAACTCAAAACACTTCTTATTCATTGCAAAACGTTTATTTCAGCGCTGTATACAGGTATTGAGCACACAATGTGACCGCTTTTATGCGGTAGCCTAATAATAATAGAACAACCCGAAAATTGCAGGGTAACCCCAGACCTGCGCAAGTGATGCGCTACTGGCAAAAGAGCCAGCGACGTATGAAAAAAACCCACACCTTGGACCAAATACATATTATTTTCGGCACGCTGCTCCACCAGTCTGTAATGGTATTTTTCATATGATTACATTATGGTGTAAATGTGGTCTTGAGAAAAAAAAAACATGTTTGCAGACCTTTTGTTAAAATTGCTAAAAGTGATGTTGTAATATTGAAACAATGGGTCTTACAGGGTAAACTACAGTATGGCGTCTAACCTTTTGTAATGCATAACAGCTTGTTTGGATGGAATGTGCAAGCTGCCCTACCTCCCATTCAGTGAAAAGGGACCATTCTCACCTGTCTTTGAACAATGCAAAAGGCATCCCCCAGAACATTCAGAACCTGTTTTTCTGTCTCCTGTAAACTGCTAAGGGCAAACACTCAGAACACACCCTGAAAAAAATGAGACTTTGGATAAACTGTGGAAAAACCGAATTAAATATTAATTTATGTCTATCATATATAATTTGTGCTGGATATTTTATTTGGCATTAATAAAAACATTTTAAGATGCCTAAATTTGCGAATGTGGTCTAATCTCGCGTACGTTTCCGATTCCTTTCCGCACATGTTTTTTCAGAGGGGAGACACACACACAATGCTAATGCACTACTGCCAATGTGCAATTCTAATATTTTTGCCTGTGTGTGTCTGTGTCTGTGTGTGCACGTACATAAGTGTGTGTGTGTGTGTGTGTGTGTGCGTGTGTAAAGTCTTCTTATTTTTTATTTTGTTCATACACTGACACTCATTCTCTCTCTTCTCTCTCTCACGCACTCATTTTATTTGTTCTTTCATTTGTTGTTTTTTCTCTTCTTTCTTCCTCAATGTCAGTCTCGCTTTCTTCTTTTTCACTTTCAAACTCCTTTCTTTCTTTCTCATCTCATCTCATTATCTCTAGCCACTTTATCCTGTTCTACAGGGTCGCAGGCAAGCTGGAGCCTATCCCAGCTGACTACGGACGAAAGGCGGGGTACACCCTGGACAAGTCGCCAGGTCATCACAGGGCTGACACATAGACACAGACAACCATTCACACTCACATTCACACCTACGCTCAATTTAGAGTCACCAGTTAACCTAACCTGCATGTCTTTGAACTGTGGGGGAAACCGGAGCACCTGGAGGAAACCCACGCGGACATGGGGAGAACATGCAAACTCCGCACAGAAAGGCCCTCGCCGGCCACGGGGCTCGAACCCGGACCTTCTTGCTGTGAGGCAACAGCGCTAACCACTACACCACCATGCCGCCTTTCTTTCTTTCTATTTATTTATTTTTTCTTATTCCTTTTTATTTTCTTCATTTCCTGTGTGTGTGTGTGTGTGTGTGTGTGTGTGTGTGTGTGTGTGTGTGAGAGAGAGAGAGAGAGAGAGAGAGAGAGAGAGAGAGAGAGAGAGAGAGAGAGAATAGCCTCAGTGTAATACGACACTCTGGCCAAATGCTGTCAGGGTTTTACACACACACACACACACACACACACACACCATGCGGACAGATAGAGAAAGATTGAGAGAGAGAGAGAGAGAGAGAGAGAGAGACATATAGATAGACACAGACAGACAGAGAGATAGACAGACAGACAGAGACAGGGGCGCCGCTCGGGGGGGAAAGTTAGGACGATTCTAAGGGCCTGGCACTGACAGGGGGGCCTGTGAGGGATATTAATATTATTTTAATAGTATTGCCTTGTGTAAGTTTTTGAAATAAAATATTTCATTTCATCTGTTAAAATATGCAAATTATACATGGTTATGATTTGCTATAACATTTTTCTTGAATTATTTATGATATTGTCATTTCACCCCTCCACCCTTTTTACTAATGGTACAGTCTGATTCTGGGCGCGGGATTAGCGCAGTTTAGAGCAGCTGGCAGTTTTTCTATGTGCGCAACAGAGGTGAACATTCTAGAAGTTGCTAAGCAGGAGCAGGTGTGATGAATTATGAAGTCCGGATATCACACTGTGTGAAAAAAAAATCACCTTTTTTCATAGGTATCTTTATTGTATAATGAAGTCTAGATGTTTTGCCATTGTTCATGTGTGGATTTGTTGATATTGTTAAGTATTTAACTTTAATATTTTGCATATTAGCTGTGGTCAGAGATATCATTGCTATTGTTCATGTGTGGATTTATTGATACTGTTGCTAAGTATTTAACTTGAATATTTGAACATTTGCTGTGTTTTCTAATAAATGTGTGATGCCTAAAAGAAACCAAAAACACTTAGTGGATTTCTTGCAGTGCACTCTGTAATTGTATCAAAAAACTAGTGTAGTTATTCATCAAGGCATACATTTGATCACATACAATAAGTCAATAAATGGAGGAAACAAAGGAATACATTCTGTAATCCTGATTATTGATGATGTTTGCTGGAGGGCTCTGGAGTATCCATAATGTGCATACAGAATGTTATAAATCCATATGCATGCAATTTCTCTCAACACAAACATTTGGATTGAATGAACTCCATAGGCTACTGAGTGGCCTAATAATAGTTGCTCATAAAAGGAAAAAATATATATATATCTTCCATATATATCATGGAATGTTCATTTTAAGGCAACAGTCTATTCAGTATAATTCTGACAGTTCTGCATTTAAAATGTTCATATACCAAATAATTGTATCACCTAAACTTGCTAGGTAGCTGATCACACGCGTAGTAAAGTAAAAGTGCCAGCCAAAAACAGACTTCAAATTCAGTTGCTTGAGCTTGAAAATTTTACCGGGGGGGCCCTAAATTGTAATCTTTCATAGGGCCCAAGATTTCTAGCGGCGCCCCCGGACAGAGATACAGATGTACATGTAAAGCCTCAGCTGCGCATGCCGCCTGGCAACGCGCTCCCTCGCTCCGTGCGCTAGGTGAAGGATCGGTCAGTGGAGAGCTCAGCTAAGTTCAGCATGTTTAATTTCCCAAGCCAATGACAAGAACTTTCGTGAGAAATAACGCGAACGTCTGCATCATGCGGGATTTGCGGGTGGGAGCGGGACAAAATATGGCGGGCGGGAGCGGGACTGAAAATCATAATTCTTTGCGGGAGCGGGACTGAAAATTCTGTCCCGCGCAGACCTCTACGGAAAACCCAGAGTTTCCCTCATTTCAGGGTTTACAGACTCAGAGTTTTCACTAAACCTGCTTTGTGAAACGGACCTCAGGTTTTTATCAATGAATAAATGCTCTCACCAGTGCTTAATTTGTGAAGTGGGAGGTCCCGGAACGCAGGAGGCGGGTGGGTCCGGCGACTCAAAAAAAAAAAGGCGGGGGGTGGTTTACTATAACTTTACGCACACACGCCTATTGTGTGTGTTAAAAAAAAAATATCAAACATTATGATCTTAGAAAACGCTTTAGTGACGAACAGTTACAGACAGTAATATGTCGTGATATGTTATAAAATATTATTTTTTATTAGGCTATATATTAAATCTCATCTCATCTCATTATCTCTAGCCGCTTTATCCTTCTACAGGGTCGCAGGCAAGCTGGAGCCTATCCCAGCTGACTACGGGCGAAAGGCGGGGTACACCCTGGACAAGTCGCCAGGTCATCACAGGGCTGACACAGACACAGACAACCATTCACACCTACGGTCAATTTAGAGTCACCAGTTAACCTAACCTGCATGTCTTTGGACTGTGGGGGAAACCGGAGCACCCGGAGGAAACCCACGTGGACACAGGGAGAACATGCAAACTCCACACAGAAAGGCCCTCGCCGGCCCCGGGGCTCGAACCCAGGACCTTCTTGCTGTGAGGCGACAGCGCTAACCACTACACCACCGTGCCACCCATATATTAAATTATATATTAAATTTATCTTCTAAAATAACAGACTGTACTCATATCACAACCGGTTTATTTCACCATTGGAGATCAGATCACACAAGACATGCGTTACATGACTCATTTTAAGGATTTAAGTAGGGTATTTAACATGGGAACATGGGACATGGGAAGTATACACCCCATGTCCCTCCCTCTTCCCCTTTCGCATAGATTTTGTGGATGTCATAGGAGAGAAATCAACAACAGATATCAAAATCAAAACCGAACACTAAACAAATTTTTATTTACTTATTTATTTAATTTATTGTTTGATTTTTTTTCCCCTTTGTGATGGTCACAGAGGTGATCTGATCCATTTAAATAGCTGCCGGAACACCGAATGAAATGAAAATAGCTGCCGGATCCGACGACGGAGGTTCCGGATCTTGTTCCGTCATGTTCCGGCTCAAATTAAGCCCATTGCACCGCGTTTCTTATGGGAGTTTTTTTTTTAATACAATATCAGAGATGCTTGAGTATGCAGGCCGATCAGAAAAGTGTGCCTCGATCTGAAACGGCTTTTACCCATTAAAAAAAAAAAAAGTTTCATACATGGTCTTCTAGCCTGAGAGGGGAGTAAATTGCAGTAGGCTGTATGTCCCGAGTCGGAATCGAACTACGTACCGCACTATCATGAGGCATGCAGTGTAACCCCCGGGCTACCAAGGCGCATATAGTCCTTGCCGGTTTCCCTTCACATACCGTACATAAATCACCTGTCAGATCTGTTGAATTAATTTTAAATTATATTGACATTGTGCTGTAACCGATTAGTAATTTCATTTCTATTAGGATTTCCCAGTGTGATTGGCAGCTGCAGCAGTGTTGCGCTTCTTTCAGAAAACATATTCAAACTCGCTGTATGAGCGCATTAAAATCTTATGGCTTTTTAACTCACGGTGAAAGTCCTCTGGGTTGAATTAACTAACTGAAATCAGCTGTTCTCAGCGTTTGATAAACCTGCTTTGTGAAACGGACAATCACTGCTCCTCCCCGTGGAAAAATGAGGGATAGCAGCTGGTTTTCACACAAGCTGCTTAGGGGCGTCACCAGTCAGGACTGCATTGACTACGTCATTGTGGGGGATAAATTATCTGCACTGACCAATTGGCAGACAGTCACGAACCAGTCAGGGGATGGCCAAGGGCCTGCAGAGGGCCAGTCACGGAAACGTGGAACAAATTCAATGGCTGTTATGGTATCATGGTTTGGGCCTGTTTTGCTGCATCTGGACCAGGACAGCTTGCCATCATTGATGGAACAATGAATTCTGAATTATACCAGCGAATTCTAAAGGAAAATGTCAGGACATCTGTCCATGAACTGAATCTCAAGAGAAGGTGGGTCATGCAGCAAGACAACGACCCTAAGCACACAAGTCGTTCTACCAAAGAATGGTTAAAGAAGGATAAAGTGAATGTTTTGGAATGGCCAAGTCAAAGTCCTGACCTTAATCCAATGGAAATGTTGTGGAAGGACCTGAAGCGAGCAGTTCATGTGAGGAAACCCACCAACATCCCAGAGTTGAAGCTGTTCTGTATGGAGGAATGGGCTAAAATTCCTCCAAGCCGGTGTGCAGGACTAATCAACAGTTACCGCAAACATTTAGTTGCAGTTATTGCTGCACAAGGGGGTCACACCAGATACTGAAAGCAAAGGTTCACATACTTTTGCCACTCACAGATATGTAATACTGGATCATTTTCCTCATTAAATAAATGACCGAGTATAATATTTTTGTCTCATTTGTTTAACTGGGTTCTCTTTATCTACTTTTAGGACTTGTGTGAAAATCTGATGATGTTTTTGGTCATATTTATGCAGAAATATAGAAAATTCTAAAGGGTTCACAGACTTTCAAACACCACTGTACAACACACATTAATCACTGTGGCAGCGGGAGTGTGGCCAAGCGTCAGTTTGTGAATGGAGGGCGGGGCCATGGAAGGTGAGTGGCAAAGTCAGTACACCTATGGTCAAATAAAGTTGTGTCTGTATGTGCTTTGCAGTGAGGATGGAAGATAGAAAAGGAGGGAGAGAGCAATGAGAGAGGATCTCTCCCAGTCAGAGCACGTCTGTGTGTTTTGTGTGTGTGTGTGTGTGTGTGTGTGTGCGCGCGCGTGACTGAATAAGCTGAGCAAAAGCTGAAAAGCCAAAGTGAAGAGAATTACAATAAAAGTCTGTGTTAATGTTATTTTCCACCTCAGTATTCCACCCACATCAGGGACATACTATAATCATCATTTAGCCCAGGGGTGTCCAAACTTATCCGCAAAGATAAAAGGGCCACTCCATGTGCGGGTTTTCATTCCAGTTAAGTAGGTGCCAACACACCTGATTCCATTTGTTTAATCAGTTGATCTTGGCTCTCAACAGACTTTCATAATTGGCTTTTGTTTGTTTTTAATAAGAAATACGCGCCCACGCAGGGCCTTTCCAGAAAACACTGGACACCCCTACCCTGGTGCTTCATCAGTGTCAGTTTATGACGTTTGTAGGTTGGATCCAACATAACGTGGCATAGAGGTGGTGATTGCGGTATCAGTACCACAAACAATACTATAGTAGTACCATATAAACGTCACTGCTATATGCCTAAAATAACACCTGTTCAGCTGTGTGGTCCTCTGCTGATCTCTACAGTATATGTACAGGCACCTGACAGAATAGCAAATCACTGTGTGTGTGTGTGTGTGTGTGTGTGTGTGTGTGTGTGTGTGTGAGAGAGTGAGTGAAGTGATAATCAATACATCAAACTGGAATTTAATTATATACTCTACACACATCTTTGATGTCTCCCATCTTCCATTTCATACCTGAACAATGTGCTGTTGTTTTGGGATTGTCTGATCTGACACCTTGAAACACAGAGGATCCTTCATGTTCTCCACCAGGAGCAAGTTGCAACACTTGAAAATTGCAAAAGAGGTTACACATGAGTGTTCTGTGACATACTAAGACTTTCACAACTTTTCATGCACAGACACCTGATCCAAATCCAAACATTGTAGAATACCAGTAGCAACAGATTGAAAAAGGTGATTTGTAACACTGATGACTCACAAAAATGTGTGTGCTGTAGATGAAATGTTCCATCCTCTTTTTTGCAATCAGCAGCATTTTATCGAAGAGGAAGAAGGCCCGCTCCTTTTTAACCCTCTGAACCCGGAAGGAACCTTCCAGGACCAGCTCTCCAAAGCCGCTGAGATCCGGACCAGTCCAGTTTAACAACAGACTCTCAATCTCCTGGTAGAATGTAACAAATTTGTTCAGTTACACTTCAATGCTAATACTTTTCGCTTTAAACATGTGTATTTGTGTCTGTTGTGTGTACTGGACATTTCTTGCAACTTTTCATGTGTTAACCAGGTGTCACAGGTGCCCTTAATGATTTTATGAATTTTGTTCTAAGTGATAATTTTTATCTCTTCTGCATCTCTTATTTGTTAATACATCAGTAGGAAAGACCTAATTTTAAATGTCTAAAAATTAATCACCACCACACAAACCTTTTTCTCTGTGTAACATGAAAGAAAGGAAGACATTTTAATTCATTTAAAGAGCATTTTCAAATAAAAATGTCATTCAGGTTGTCTTGTTTTACCTGCAGAAACAGAAGCGAGACAGTCAAAGTCTATGTACGAAACACCCACAGCAAGTTCTTCAAGAGTTCGAATTTCCTTATAAAATTAGGCAAAAAGGCAAATGTGGACGCACTATTGACTTGGTTTAGTTTTTTTTTTTACTGTTTATTGTTATTTATGGTAATTTATTTGATACAGAGGGGAACCATCAGGGCCTCCTAGACCTTCAGAGAAGACCCAAACACATCAGCATTTCAAATGTTGTATTTAATTTCTTTCATACTTTAATTTCTTTCATAATTTCATTATAATTATTCTCTTCTAATTCCAATTCTATTCTCTTCTAATTTTCTATCAAATTTGCTTTAGAAACGAAAGGGTTACTGTCCTGAAAACATTAAAATCGAGTTATCCAATGAGATTTGTTTGTTTGTTGTCTCTTGGCAGAGAAGAGTTTAGAGCTGACTCACTCATTGGTTAGGACTTCATTGCCAGGACAGAAGGCCATGGCAGTGTACAGTGGGGCAAAAAAGTATTTAGTCAGCCACCAATTGTGCAAGTTCTCCCACTTAAAAAGATGAGAGAGGCCTGTAATTTTCATCATAGGTACACTTCAACTATGAGAGACAGAATGGGGGAAAGAATCCAGGATATCACATTGTAGGATTTTTTAATGAATTAATTGGTAAATTCCTCGGTAAAATAAGTATTTAGTCACCTACAAACAAACAAGATTTCTGGCTCTCACAGACCTGTAACAACTTCTTTAAGAGGCTCCTCTGTCCTCCACTCGTTACCTGTATTAATGGCACCTGTTTGAACTCGTTATCAGTATAAAAGACACCTGTCCACAACCTCAAACAGTCACACTCCAAACTCCACTATGGCCAAGACCAAAGAGCTGTCAAAGGACACCAGAAACAAAATTGTAGCCCTGCACCAGGCTGGGAAGACTGAATCTGCAATAGGTAAGCAGCTTGGTGTGAAGAAATCAACTGTGGGAGCAATTATTAGAAAATGGAAGACATGCAAGACCACTGATAATCTCCCTCAATCTGGGGCTCCACGCAAGATCTCACCCCGTGGGGTCAAAATGATCACAAGAACGGTGAGCAAAAATCCCAGAACCACACGGGGGGACCTAGTGAATGACCTGCAGAGAGCTGGGACCAAAGTAACAAAGGCTACCATCAGTCACACACTACGCCGCCAGGGACTCAAATCCTGCAGTGCCAGACGTGTCCCCCTGCTTAAGCCAGTACATGTCCAGGCCCGTCTGAAGTTTGCTAGAGAGCATTTGGATGATCCAGAAGAGGATTGGGAGAATGTCATATGGTCAGATGAAACCAAAATAGAACTTTTTGGTAAAAACTCAACTTGTCGTGTTTGGAGGAGAAAGAATGCTGAGTTGCATCCAAAGAACACCATACCTACTGTGAAGCATGGGGGTGGAAACATCATGCTTTGGGGCTGTTTTTCTGCAAAGGGACCAGGACGACTGATCCGTGTAAAGGAAAGAATGAATGGGGCCATGTATCGTGAGATTTTGAGTGAAAACCTCCTTCCATCAGCAAGGGCATTGAAGATGAAACGTGGCTGGGTCTTTCAGCATGACAATGATCCCAAACACACCGCCCGGGCAATGAAGGAGTGGCTTCGTAAGAAGCATTTCAAGATCCTGGAGTGGCCTAGCCAGTCTCCAGATCTCAACCCCATAGAAAATCTTTGGAGGGAGTTGAAAGTCTGTGTTGCCCAGCGACAGCCCCAAAACATCACTGCTCTAGAGGAGATCTGCATGGAGGAATGGGCCAAAATACCAGCAACAGTGTGTGAAAACCTTGTGAAGACTTGCAGAAAACGTTTGACCTCTGTCATTGCCAACAAAGGGTATATAACAAAGTATTGAGATGAACTTTTGTTATTGACCAAATACTTATTTTCCACCATAATTTGCAAATAAATTCTTTAAAAATCAGACAATGTGATTTTCTGGATTTTTTTTTCTCATTTTGTCGCTTATAGTTGAGGTATACATATGATGAAAATTACAGGCCTCTCTCATCTTTTTAAGTGGGAGAACTTGCACAATTGGTGACTGACTAAATACTTTTTTACCCCACTGTATGTTTATGTAAGAAGTGACAGATGAATTAACCAATTGGATTCTGATTTATAGTGTGAGGGACCAAAAATTTATCACCCTAGGCCTCCTCGAAGGTCAACACGAGCTTAACCGTGAGTCAGTTCTGTCAGCGCGGCAGTGAAATCACCTTCCAGCCGGTGTAATGTTCATCAGTAGTGTTAGCAAATGCTAATAAAGTGATCAAACCAGTGCTGTCGAGAGCAAGTATCACAGGCTAACGACTGAGAAACGAAGATTTCTGTCTCCAGGCTCCTCTTCTACGCTGCACGCTCGCTACAGTATTTTTCACTCAGACTTAAGTATTCATTTCCCTGTGTAATTACCTCGCTCGTGATGGAGTAAGTGGGGCAAAATACTGTAATCAGTTTGTTTGTGTGTGTGTGTGTGTGTGTGTGTGTGTGTGTGTGTGTGTGTGTGTGTGTGTGCGCGTGTGTGTGTATCTGCTTGTTAACAATCTAACGTCTAGAAGGTTGCACCAATTGACTTCAAATTTTCAGGGTAGGTGGGCAATGGTCCGTAGATTACCTGATTAAATTTTGGGGGTAATCGGGTCAAGGTGAAGGTCAAGGTCACTGGAAAGGTCAACCTTTTGGTCAAAATAACATTTTCCATTATAACTCAAAAACGGTTGTCGATAGACTGATGTTTACTATTATGAGCATATAGGAACTCCCATATGGCCTTTCATCATTTGGCACCATGATCTTTGACCTTGAGTGACCTTGAAAGGTCAAACTGAAGGTCAAGGGCTATAACTTTAAAATGGTTCATGATAGCCAGATGTTTACCATTATCAACATATAAGAAGTTCCATATGGGCTTTCAGTTGCCGCCATGACCTTTGACCTTGAATGACTTTGAAATGTCAAACTCAAGGTCATGGATTTTCACAGGACTATAACCTGACAGCTGATGATTGAGAAATATTACCATTATCAACATATAGCTATAAAAACTTTTCCAAGATGGCGGCACGCACACACGCAGCGGCTCCTCTCTGTCCCGACAGAACGGTATTTTCGTGTTTTTTGTGTTTTAAAACAGTGTGTATCTGTTCGTCTTTGTCGCGTCCATTAGTCTCAAGGCGCACATACTCCCGTGAGTTTCTGCTCGACATCCACAGAACTATATTCACGGATATAAATCCAGCGGACGCGGACATGCTATGCGGCTATGGTTTGCTCCGGAGGCCTGCTCAATCACCGACCCCCACTCCTGCATCCAGCCCACAGTGGAAGCGCCACAGGTGGAACATGCGGAAGCAGAAGAGAGGCAAACGCGGAGGTATCCGAGCTAGGCTAGCGGCTAGCCCTCACCGGCCGGCTAGCCCTACCATCACTCTGGCCAACGTACGCTCGCTGGACAACAAGCTGGATTATGTCCGCCTGCTCCGCTCATCCTTTAAGTCTGTGAGTGAGTGCTGTGTCCTTGTGTTTGTGGAAACATGGCTTAATGACAGCGTCCCGGACTGTGCCATTCAGCAAGCCCGGCTAACATGCTACCGGTCAGACAGAGCGCTAGTCGAGGGGGGGGAAGACTCGCGGCGGAGGACTCCGTGTTTACATCAGTGATGCCTGGTGCCACGATGCTGTTGTGGTCTGCAAACACTACTCACCTCTGGTGGAGTTTATGATTATTAAGTGCCGGCCATTCTACCTGCCGAGGGAATTTACAGCCATATTGCTGGTAGCAATATACATCCCTCCCGGCTCCAATAACAACAGGAGTGAAGCACTGAATGAACTCTATCAGCACATCAGTGAGTAGCAGACAGCCCACCCAGATGCTTTCCTCATCCTGGCTGGGGATTTCAATCATGCAAACCCCAAAAGCGTGTTTCCAAAACTCTATGGACATATCAACTTTCCCACACGTGGAAACAATACTCTGGACAGTGTTTACACCATGCATAAAGATGCCTACAAAGCCCTACTCCTCCCCCACCTTGGGGCCTCAGATCACTCCACTGTTATGCTAATGCCAGCATATAGGCCGCTGGTTAAAGTCACCAAACCAGCTACAAAGCAGATAACGTGTGTGGCCAGAGGGGTCTTCGGAGGCACTCCAGGACTGTTTTTCCACCACTGACTGGAGCATGTTCAGACAGGCGGCCACCTACAACAACACCACAGATCTCCAGGAGTACACGGAGACCATCACTGCCTACATGAGGAAGTGCATGGACGACGTTACGGTCACCAGAACCATCTCTATTCGGGCCAATCAGAAGCCATGGCTGACAGGGGAAGTCTATAGGCTCCTGTGGGCTCAGAATGCCACCTTCAGAGCTGGGGATGAGGTGGGCCTGAGGACAGCTAGGGCCAATCTGTCACGAGGCATCAGGGTGGCCAAGAGACAGTATTCCAGGCACATTGATGACCATTTCAACGACAGCAGAGACACCAGGAACCTGTGGCAGGGGATTCAAACTATCACAGACTACAAGCCCTCACCACAGACCTGTGACAACTCCACGTCTCTGCTGAATCAGTTGAACAACTTCTTCGCTCGCTTTGAGGCAGACAACAGCACCACGGCACAGAAGACCTCACCACCTCCCGGCGACCAGGTGTTGACGCTGTCCCCAGACAGCGTGAGGAGGGCTCTCAGGACGACAAATGCACGAAAACCCCGGGTCCTGATAACATTCCTGGTCGTGTCCTGAGAGACTGTGCCAAGGAGCTCACAGATGTCTTTACAGACATCTTCAACATCTCGTTGAGCCAGGCTGTTGTCCCCACGTGCCTCAAAACCACCACCATCATCCCGGTCCCGAAGAAGCCGTCTCCCTCCTGCTTCAATGACTACCGCCCTGTCGCACTCACTCCCATCCTCATGAAGTGCTTCGAGCGGCTAGTCATGAGGCATATCAAGTCTGCCCTCCCCCCCGCCCTGGATCCTTTCCAGTTTGCATATCAGTCCAACTGTTTGACCAATGATGTCATCTCCACTGCCCTCCACTCAGCCCTCACCCACCTGGAGACAAAAGACTTGTATGTCAGAATGCTGTTCATAGACTAGCTCAGCATTCAACACAATCATTCCTCAGCAGCTCATTCACAAACTGGACTAGCTGGGACTCAACACCTCCCTGTGCAACTGGCTGCTGGACTTCCTGACGGGGAGACCACAGACTGTACGGGTCAGCAGCAACTCCTCCAGCACCATCACACTGAACATGGGGGCCCCCCATGGATGTGTGCTAAGCCCCCTCCTCTTCACTCTGCTGACCCACGACTGCACACCAACATCCAGCTCAAATCTCTTCATTAATGGCCCTTTTCCACTACCCTTTTTCAGCTCACTTCAGCCCGACACGGCTCGCGTTTCGACTACCTTAGAGCAGCACGACTCAGCTCGCTTCAGCCCTGCTTAGCACTCAAAACTCGCACGGTTTTGGAGTGGGGCTGAAGCGAGCCAAACCGAGCCGAGTGGGGCTAGGGGCGTGAGGAGACACTCCCCTGTGCACTGATTGGTGAGGAGGAGTGTCCTCACACGCCTACACACGCCCCGCGAGCACGCTGAGATCTGTAAACACCGTAAACCCGGAAGAAGAATAATTACGAGAATTTCTGAAGCCTTATGCGCCTCACCACATCTACACGCTCTTGCCAGTATCTGTTGGCGTTGTCAGTGACAACAAGCCACAGCACCAAGACCAGCAACACTAACGACTCCATGTTTGTTGTTTACTATCCGGGTCGTGAGACTACCGCTTAAAAGATCACTGATGTCACTGTTTGCGCCGCCTAATGACATCACGTGACGTCCACCCACTTTCGCTAACTCCACCCAATGTGTCCACCCACTTCCAGCCAGGACGGTTCAGCGCAGTTGTAGTCGAAATGCAACTCCAACAGCCCCACTCAGCTCGACTCAGCCCAACTCAGCACGGCACGGCTCAGCCCAACTCAGCCGCGTTGGTAGTGGAAAAGCGGCATTAGTTTGCGGATGACACGACTGTGGTGGGTCTCATCAACAATGGCGATGAGACAATCTACAGGAGTGAGGTGAGCCGCTTGGCCATGTGGTGCAAGGACAACAATCTCCGTCTGAACGTGGAGAAGACGAAGGAGATTGTTGTGGACTTCAGGAGAGCGCACACCCAGCATGCTCCACTATCTATCGACGGTGCTGCAGTGGAGAGGGTGAGCAGCACCAAGTTTCTGGGTGTGCACATCTCTGAAGACCTGTCCTGGAGCAACAACACCGCATCACTGGCCAAAAAAGCCCAACAGCGTCTGTATTTCCTCCGCAAACTGAGGAGAGCAAGAGCCCCGGCCCCCATCATGCACACTTTCTACAGAGGCACCATCGAGAACATCCTGACTAGCTGCATCACCATGTGGTACGGTGTCTGCACCGTGTCCTGCTGCAAGACTCTGCAGCGCATTGTGAGAGCAGCTGAGATGATCATTGGTGTCTCTCTCCCTTCTCTAATGGATATTTATAACTCCCGCCTCACCCGCAAAGCCATCAGGATTGCAGGTGACCCCACCCACCCATCTCACAGCCTCTTCAGTCTGCTGCCATCGGGGAGGAGACTGCGGAGTCTCCGGGTCAAAACCAGCAGGCTCAAGAACAGTTTCTTTCACCAGGCAGTCAGGAGGCTCAACTCCCTCCCTGTTCTGCCCCTCCTCCCCCCTCTGCCCCCTGCCACAGATTCTGCTTGCACACCCCCCTTCAGCATCTGACATGTCATCCTCACAGTTTCCCCCCCCAACACACACACACACACACACACACACACACACACACACACACAGTGGTGCTTGAAAGTTTGTGAAACCTATACAGTTTTCTATACTTCTGCATAAATATGACCTAAAGCATCATCAGATTTTCACACAAGTCCTAAAAGTAGATAACGAGAACCCAGTTAAACAAATGAGACAAAAATATTATACTTGGTCATTTATTTATTGAGGAAAATGATCCGATATTACATATCTGTGAGTGGCAAAAGTATGTGAACCTTTGCTTTCAGTATCTGGTGTGACCCCCTTGTGCAGCAATAACTGCAACTAAACATTTCTGGTAACTGTTGATCAGTCCTGCACACTGACTTGAAGGAATTTTAGCCCATTCTTCCATACAGAACAGCTTCAACTCTGGGATGTTGGTGGGTTTCCTCACATGAACTGCTCACTTCAGGTCCTTCCACAACATTTCGATTGGATTAAGGTCAGAACTTTGACTTGGCTATTCCAAAACATTAAATTTATTCTTATTTAACCATTCTTTGGTAGAGCGACTTGTGTGCTTAGGGTCATTGTCTTGCTGCATGACCCACCTTCTCTTGAGATTCAGTTAGTGGACAGATGTCCTGACATTTTGCTTGAGAATTCGCTGGTAAAATTCAGAATTCATTGTTCCATCAATGATGGCAAGCCGTCCTGGCCCAGATGCAGCAAAACAGGCCCAAACCATGATACTACCACCACCATGTTTCACAGATGGGATAAGGTTTTTATGCTGGAATGCAGTGTTTTCCTTTCTCCAAACATAAGGCTTCTCATTTAAACCAAACAGTTCTATTTTGGTCTCATCCATCCACAAAACATTTTTCCAGTAGCCTTCTGGCTTGTCCACATGATCTTTAGCAAACTGCAGACGAGCAGCAATGGTTTTTTTGGAGAGCAGTGGCTTTCTCCTTGCAACCCTGCCATGCACACCATTGTTGTTCAGTGTTCTCCTGATGGTGGACTCATGAACATTAACATTAGCCAATGTGAGAGAGGCCTTCAGTTGCTTAGAAGTTACCCTGGGGTCCTTTGTGACCTTGCCGACTATTACACGCCTTGCTCTTGGAGTGATCTTTGTTGGTCGACCATTCCTGGGGAGGGTAACAACAATCTTGAATTTCCTCCCTTTGTACACAATCTGTCTGACTGTGGACTGGTGGAGTCCAAACTCTTTAGAGATGGTTTTGTAACCTTTTCCAGCCTGATGAGCATCAACAATGCTTTTTCTGAGGTCCTCAGTTCATGTGAGGAAACCCACCAACATCTCAGAGTTGAAGCTCTTCTGTACGGAGGAATGGGCTAAAATTCTTCCGTAAAATTCCTCAGTGTGCAGGACTGATCAATAGTTACCAGAAATGTTTGTTGCAGTTATTGCTGCACAAGGGGCTCACACCAGATACTGAAAGCAAAAGTTCACATACTTTTGCCACTCACAGATATGTACTATTGGATCATTTTCCTCAATAAATAAATGACCAAGTATAATATTTTTGTCTCATTTGTTTAACTGGGTTCTCTTTATCTACTTTTAGGACTTGCGTGAAAATCTGATGTTGTTTTAGGTCATGTTTATGCAGAAATATAGAAAATTCTAAAGGGTTCACAAACTTTCAAGCACCATTGTACATACATACATCTCATCGTTCATTAACACACTGAACTCAGGGACCGCACATCTCACTTTACCTCGCTCATTTGCACTATTCCGCACTACCTCATCTTAACAGCTGCTAGTTTGCACCGGCGCGGGAACCGGGGGTGCGGGGGGTGCGGCAGCACCCCCTGGTGGTGGACCCTCAAAACTGACATGAACATAAAACAAAACTTGCGTGAAAATATATTTGTTTATTTATTTGTTTTCATTTGGCTCTGCTGATTTTATATGTCATGTTTTAGATGTAGGATGATGAGGGCTACATTTTAGTTATTTAAAAAGGATTTAATTAAAACTTATAACTTAATATGTAGCCTAGTGGACCATCAGAATTTTTTTTGTCGTGACGTTGACGTTCAGCTTTTCAGCGCGCGAAATTACAACAGGAAGCGAGTACGAGTCGACCGTCTGTAGAGAAGAGTAAGAGTTAGTTAGTTAGTTAGTTGATACTTAATAGTTACTATGTCTCAGAAGAGAACCGTGTGGATTTAAGTGGAATAATTGCGAGAAGTCATATGATCAAGACAGCGTTTTAAGGTAAGGCCATTTGGTTATTAATTTTGCCCGCTGTGTCGTGTTCACTTGAGCCTATTTGGTATGCCTTGAACAGGTGCAGGTGTTGCTAGCATCGTGCTTTGAAGTTGACTCAGATGTAACTACAGTCTTAAAAAATGTTCGTTTAAAACGGTGTGTCCATGCTCATCATGTTTTACTTTTACTTTTCTTAATGGAGAGTGTGAAATACCGCTGCATCACTTTTATGAGTGATTTTTGCAATAGAACACTAAGTTAGTGTCACTAACCCATAGTAGTAGGATGAGTGGGTTCATGGATTTCGGTCTGTTGATTGAGAGAACCATGGTGTTTGTGTTGTTCCAGCGAGAGTGTTGTTCTGTTTCGTGTGTGTGTGTGTGTGTGTGTGTGTGTGCGTGCGTGCGACTAACTACTGTATTTGAAATGCACACTCGCTTGACTGGATCTGGGTATGTAAGGCTGTAATCGGGTGGAATCCGAGTCTCCTTCTGTTTATCTAGAGCAGATGTAAAACCTGCGACTGTTAAACCACAGCTGTGCGCTTCTGCTTCTAAAATAACCTGTACTTCGTAATCGTGTTAACTGAGAATTGTCATTGACAGACAGGCTTCAGATTCTTCCGTCATCACTCAAAAAAAAAAAACGTCATTTTTACGGATTAGGCCTATTAGTAGCAGGCAGTTTAACGAAATATTGCAATTGCAAGCTTAAAAGGATTTCGGACGCCTGATTGGTTAAAATGCAGGAAATTGCATCTAAGAAATACAAAATTTTCTGGGGGAGGACCCCCAGACCCCCCTTCAAAAAAATGTCCCAGGTCATGTCACAGCACCCCCTGCCGACAATGTCTTCCCGCGCCGCTGCTAGTTTGTTTATACTGCTTATTTCATGTTTCATGTTTACCTGCTATACCTCAAGTGCCCTTGACTGTTTGGTTATTTGAACCAATTTATGTGTGTATATATATATATATATATATATATATATATATATATATGAGTGTTTAGTCTATGTCTAGTTCATATCTAGAGTGTTTATACTGTTTATATTGTCTGAGTGTTTAGTCTGTGTCTTGTTCTTATCTAGTGTTTATACTGTTTATTTATACTGTTTATATTGTTTGAGTGTTTAGTCTATGTCTAGTTCCTATCTAGAGTGTTTATACTGTTTATATTGTTTGTTTTTTTCAATTATTCTATTTTTATTTATTGCATTGCCTGTTTGCACCTTGGGTCAGAGAGGACTGATATTTCATCTGTGCTGTATGTCGAGCATGTATAGCATATTTGACAATAAAGTTGACTTGACTTGACTTGAAATAAGTGCTGCTGGGCGAGGTTTGTTTTGCCTGGCAACACTTGTTGACTTACTTTTAAAATCAACATTGACAACTACACACAACGGAGCGACCTGGCACCCTGCTGCTAATCCCTTACAAAATCCTTTACCCTGTTGCTTTTTTGTTGTGTCTGGCTAAGTTTTGGTTGAGCTGAAGTCCCAGCTCTAATAGTAACAGTTCACCACTGATTTGATATATACAGTACACTTGTATACAGTTGTGGTCAGAAGTTTACATACAGTGACATGAATGTCATCTTGGATATGAATGTCATGGCAATATTTGGGCTTTCAGTAATTTCTTTGAACTGTTCTTTTTCTGTGGCAGAATGTACAGCATACAGCTTTAATTAAAAAAAAACACTAGAATTTGGTGCACAAGTTATAATTTTCTTTCGTTTTTTTTAAATCAACCCAGGGTCAAAATTATACATATAGCACACCTCATATTTGGGTAAAATGTCTCTTCGCAAGATTCACCTTGACCAAACATTTTTGTTTACCATGAACAAGCTTCTGGCAGAATTCTGGTTGGATATTTCACGACTCTTCATGGTAGAATTGGTAGAGTTCAATTAAATTTGTTTTTGTTTTTTTTCTTGCCATGGACTCGACTTATAAGCACGGTCCATATATTTTCAACAGGGCTGAAGTCAGGACTTGTTTTAAGCTTAATGTTAGCCTGCTTTATCCTCCACAACCAGCTCTGATGTGTGTTTGGGTTCACTGTTCTGTTGTAACTCCCAAGTCGTGTTCAAGTTTCTGATGGTTTATGCTGAAGAATTCTGAGGTAGCCTTCCTTCATTATTCCATCCACTTTGTGCAATGAACCAGTTCCACTAGCAGCAAAACAGCCCCAGAACATGATGATCCTACCACCTCCAGCTGGTACAGTGTTCCTCTGTACATGGTGGTCATTGTGGCCAAACAACTCAATATTTGTCTCATCTGACTATACAGCTTTCCTCCAGAAGGCTTTTTTTTTTGTCCATGTGGTCAGCTTCAAACTTTAGTTAAGCTTGAAGGTGTCAATTTTGGAGTGGGGGTTATTTCTTGGATAGCAGCCTCTTAGTCCATGGTGATCTGAACTGTACACAGTGATCCATCAGCTTTCAGTTCATGGAAGGGCTGTGCCGTGGTGGTTCCCAGGTTGTTCCTGACCATCCAAACCAATTTCCTTTCAGCTGAGAGTGACAGTTTGGGTTTTCTTGAAGCAAACCAAAGTGACTTCACCTCACAATAACTTGGATACAATTGTCTGAACTGATCTTGGGATTTGCAGTTGTTTAGAAATGGCTCCAAGAGACATTCCGGAGTTGTGTATATCTGTGATCCTCTTTCTCGGATCTGCACTCAGGAGTGAAGTATCAATGTGCTGTCGAAATGCGCAGAAGGTGTTAGTACGCCTGTCATTATAGTGCGGACTTTCCATAGCATAGAAAATCGCCACGTTTCAATTTGTGTAACTGAACTTTGTTTCATGTCACTGGTCATATAAACCTATGTAAACAGGAAAAACGCGGAAGAGTTTGGTCGCATCTAACTACAGCCCCAAAAAATACCATTGGCCATGCTGAGCCTAGCTACATTGCTAACAGGAGTGACAGAGCGTCTGACTGACTGGTAGGTCGCGCAAAGCTCGGAGCGGTACGGATTAGCTCGTCTCAATTCAGAGAAGAACATATTTCATTATGGAAGTACGGTGGACTGTTCCTTTAACTGAAGCTATTGACGTGTATATGCATGATTGCTTTGCACTGCTGCCACATGACTGACTGACTGTATAATTTCATGAACACTCAGGGGTAAAGGTGTTATTTTGAAAGCACATTCTACAAAAACTATTAAAATGGCCAAAACAACAGTATTAGCATCATGTAGAAGTTAAAAGAAATAGAGTCAAGGCACCAGAAAACCATGTGCATTACAAACTGTCAGTTTGTAGTGGATATTTTGATAGAATCCTTTTGATTGATTCTTTTGTGAACAGTGTTTGCAAATGTCAGAGATAAACACTCCTCCTTCAGAGGGAAGAATTTATGGTTCTATGGTACATTCAGTATGTAAAAACTAAGTTCTGCCAAAAACCACATCTGCTTTTTAGTGTATTATTCATGTATAATCATTCATGTCTCTCTCATGCTAATACCTTTAAAGACAGGGGAAGGTAATTTATTTTAAAAGCTTTTTTTTTGTTATATTTCTTGAAATTCTTTTTACATTCTGACAGCAATGAATAAATCTGGCTCTAAAAAGGAAAAAAAATCCATCATCTGGCAGTCGCAGGGCTGCAGAAACTTATCCAATCATTTCATTTGGTCTGAATGAATTGATTGGATGGCCTACCTGCCTGTCCACCTGCCTACTTGTGCGTGCTCTGCTCATGCACACATTGCGTGTGACCGGAGTCTTCCGCATGGCTCGGCAGACATATTGTAAACACGGTGATAAAGCTAGCAAGCTAGTCGACAGCTGTGAGCACTAACAATAGCCATGTTCATTGTTTGCATTAT
This sequence comes from Neoarius graeffei, assembly GCF_027579695.1. Lineage (NCBI taxonomy): Eukaryota > Metazoa > Chordata > Actinopteri > Siluriformes > Ariidae > Neoarius > Neoarius graeffei. Next base: position 26,995,327 of record NC_083585.1, read on the forward strand.
CTCATCTCATCTCATTATCTCTAGCTGCTTTATCCTTCTACAGGGTCGCAGGCAAGCTGGAGCCTATCCCAGCTGACTACGGGCGAGAGGCGGGGTACACCCTGGACAAGTCGCCAGGTCATCACAGGGCTGACACATAGACACAGACAACCATTCACACTCACATTCACACCTACGGTCAATTTAGAGTCACCAGTTAACCTAACCTGCATGTCTTTGGACTGTGGGGGAAACCGGAGCACCCGGAGGAAACCCACGCGGACATGGGGAGAGCATGCAATCTCCGCACAGAAAGGCCCTCCATCGGCCACGGGGCTCGAACCCGGACCTTCTTGCTGTGAGGCGACAGCGCTAACCACTACACCACCGTGCCGCCCAGTATTATGATAATGTTAGGTGTTAATTTTTTTTGCATGTGAATAAAACATGAGGTAGTGACAACAATGTACTACGCTCCTCCCCTCAACACTCTCTCTCATGTACTCATCCTTCAGCTGTAGTCAGGCAGTATGCATTCATGTGTTTTGAGGATTGGCCTTGGAGGGAGTGCTGAAGGGAGAGAGAGGGGGATTTTTTTTTTGGATACTTTCAAAATCTAGCTGACTCTTGGTGGTGTCTCCAAAATGACCTAGCCTTCCTTTAACATTACAGCGTATGATTTTGTGTTTACGCTACGTAATCATATATTTAAAAGAGGGTTTTTTTTAGTCAAACAACAAACACACGCTACAAACACAGTGTGTGAATAAAAATTACGGTGTATTCTTTTATGTCTTAGGGTCCATTAGGTTTTGCGCTCAGAGACCCAGGAGGACCACAATGTGTAGGTCCAATTTCAGTTTTTCAAAAACTGACCCTGTGTCCTTAATCACTCACTACTCACTATACAGTGGACTATATAGTGAGTCCACCATTTTGTAGTGCTGTCCGAATGTATAGTGAGAATTATTACACCCCGTATAGTGGACTCGTAGTATCCCACAATGCATTGTGAAAAGTACTGTACAACTGATGGTCACTGACTAAGCTCATCTCATCTCATTATCTCTAGCCGCTTTATCCTGTTCTACAGGGTCGCAGGCAAGCTGGAGCCTATCCCAGCTGACTACGGGCGAAAGGCGGGGTACACCCTGGACAAGTCGCCAGGTCATCACAGGGCTGACACATAGACACAGACAACCATTCACACTCACACCTACGGTCAATTTAGAGTCACCAGTTAACCTAACCTGCATGTCTTTGGACTGTGGAGGAAACCAGAACACCCGGAGGAAACCCACACGGACACGGGGAGAACATGCAAACTCCACACAGAAAGGCCCTCGCCGGCCACGGGGCTCGAACCCAGGACCTTCTTGCTGTGAGGTGACAGCGCTAACCACTACACCACCGTGCCGCCCACTAACTAAGCTATATATATATATATATATATATATATAAATAAATAATCATGCATTGTGGTTGCGCTGAAAGAAAAATGGCAGACGACAGAGTAACAGTTAGAGTGCAGAGCGAGGAATTAATAAAAAGCCTCAAATTTGATTTAATAAAAGGCAACGGCAAAGAAGAAAGTATTCAGCCTTGATTTAAAAGAACTGAAAGATGCAGCAGACATAAAATCACTCACTACATATTACTATATAGTGCACTATAAGTACTTTGTATTGATTAATGTGGGAAATACACTCAATATAATATGGATTTATCACAAAAATACATGCATGGATTTATTATTTTGAAAACCCACCAGCCAACCGATCTGGCACATTTTAATTGCGCGACAGTAATGACATAAATAACGGTGCAGTGTCCGGGTAGTGTCCAAAGTGTTTTTTTTTTCTTTTTTTTATTTTACCAATGAGCTCACTATATAGTCCTTTATATAGAATTCCCTAGATAGTGAGTAGGGAGTAGTGAATGAGTGAGTGATTTCGGACACAGGGTGACTACACCATGACACAGGGGTGGCACGATGGTGTAGTGGTTAGCACTGTCGCCTCACAGCAAGAAGGTTCTGGGTTCAAACCCAGCGGCCAGTGAGGGCCTTTCTGTGTGGAGTTTGCATGTTCTCCCCGTGTCTGCATGGGTTTCCTCTGGGTGCTCCGGTTTCCCCCAAAGACATGCAGTTAGGTTAACGTGGGGTGGCCTTGGGCTGAAGGTACCTTGAGCAAGGTACCTAACCCCTGACTGCTCCCTGGGTGCTCTAGTGTGGCTGCCCACTGCTCTGGGTGCATGTGTTCACTACTTCAGATGGGTTAAATGCAGAGGATGAATTTCACTGTGCTTGAAGTGTGCATGTGACAAATAAAGGTTTCTTCTTCTAATATGTCCTTTTAGAACAATGTTCTGTGGACAGATAAAATGACAATAGATCACATGACGTTGTCACATGTTCTCTTGATCATACTTAACTGTTTTGGTTTCTCCTTGATTAGTGTCACTGTTTAAGTTCTTAAGTTTCTTGTCTAGTTATTAAGCCTCTGTTTTATGTACCGGTTAGTGGTTAGCACTGTCGCCTTACAGCAAGAAGGTCTTCGGTTTGAGCCCAGCAGCTGACAAGTGCCTTTCTGTGTGGAGTTTGCATGTTCTCCCCGTGTCCGCGTGGGTTTCCTCCGGGTGCTCCGGTTTCCCCCACAGTCCAAAGACATGCAGGTTAGGTTAACTGGTGACTCTAAATTGACTGGAGGTGTGAATGTGAGCATGAATAGTTGTTTGTCTCTATGTGTCAGCCCTGCGATGACCAGGGTGTACCCCGCCTCTCACCCATAGTCAGCTGGGATAGGCTCCAGCTTGCCCGCGACCCTGCACAGGATAAGCAGCAGATAATGGATGGGTGGATGGATGAATGTTTTATGTAGCCTTGTGTGTTTCATGCCACAGTTCTCTATCTTGTGTTTCTCTCAACTTAGGAATCTTGCTTGAACTTTTTTTTTTTTGACATGATTTAAAAAACCCTGCATTTGCATTTGTTTTCATCACTAACAGATGGTATCATAAAATCAGGAGACACGCCTTAATTCAGGAGGTGAATTAAGATGTTCTGTATTTCTATATTAAAATATTCTGTAGCAATGGCTTTGTAATATTGACACTGAAAAAAAAATTACCCAAACCAAACATTTTTACAATTTTAAGAGAGTAATGTAATTTGTAAACGACTGATTTTTGTTTTATACAATAGACAAAATTTTTCTGCTTGCACCTGGAGGCGTACTGCATGTTCCTGTTTCCGCTTCATGTCATTAATGTACCAGGCCACAGCTGTCATGGTGATGATAGCATCTTCGACCACCTCGTATCCTGAATCATTCTTGTCAAAGTGCTTGGACAGTTCCTGGCAGAAGGGGGAGCCATTGATTACACTCTTGAAACTGCTGAATGCAGATGTGAGAGCTACAACACACCATTCTGGTTCCTGCTTCTCTTATGTTAACTCTTATGTTGCTTTATAACTCTTTCAGATAACATTTGATAAAGATTCTTTGACAGAAACTACCTTAAACAGACAATGAAGTAAGATTTACAAAATTTGTGCAAATCTTAGAAATTAACGTCTAAGCTATAAAGAGCACAGCCATTGTGTCCATACACTGACCTGCAGCAAGAGGTGATACTTCAAGATCCTCTGCACAGGTTTTAGCAGGTAGGCCTCGAGGGGCAGTGAGTGGCAGAGAGTGGCCTGCCTCTCCTGGAAGAAGCGCACCAGGCTTTCATTCTTCATGCATTCCCTGAGGACGGCCACTGAGCTGGTGTTCAGGAAGAAGGTAGGTAGACAGTCATGGTGAGGGTGGTCCACTGGGAGACATAAGTTAAGCAGTACTGCCTGTCAGGTATTTCATGTCACTATGCTAATGGATTCAGCTGATGGCTCTGTAAAACTTCCTTATGGCAAACCTAAACCATTTATGAAAACAGCCAGGGTCTCAAAATGCAGCTGCTAAGGTGTCTGCAAACCGCATCAGGCAAAAAATACTGCTGGTCCTAGAGGCATAGTGGGGTCATATGGTTCAGGTTCACACTCACATACTAACACACAGAAAACAGTGCAGTGGAGCCAGTGTTATTTGGTTGTGTGTCTGTACGAGTGAGTAAATATGACTGTGGTCATGAATCAGCTTGAGCGGAACATCTGCTGCTGAGGCATTTGAGTGGCTCATGGGAACGAAGTAGAAGAAATGGAAACACAACATTCATGCAATCTATTCATATGAAAACTATCATGAGCAGAGAAGCAGTGATGGGTAGTTGTGATATTAAATGGGAAGGCTAAAATTTAATAGTCATTACAGGAAATCGCGTGCGCTGATTGGTCGAGAAATTCAAACTATTTTTCGATAATCACCTCGAGCGGTTCGGCAAAATGGCGGCCAATCGCTTTGTCACCGTAAGTGAGGAAGAATTACAAATGATGAAAGAAAATGCTGTTCCTAAAAGCACTAAAGATGCTACGAAGTTTGGTTTAAAACTATTCAAAGGTAACGTGGAATTGTGATTTATTTTATCGATTTCAAAACAAAGTATTTTATGTGACTCGGCGTAGATAAGTGACAAGTCTGCACTGCTCTTTTATTACATTTGCATACCGCTTTTGAAGATTGAAATAAATTGTTTTTTATCACAATTTTTTAAAATAATCATTTGTGTATTTATACTAAAACAATTATACTCCTCAGGCTCAGTGAATATTGGTATATAATAACCTCAGCTTCATCTCGGTTATTATTCACGGATATTCACTTTGCCTTCAGCCAATAATTGTTAGCTTTATAATGAGTTGAGCAATGCTGTACATCACAAAGTCAAATCAATGATCATCTTTTTTTGGCTGCTCCTGATTAGGGGCCGCCACAGCGGATCTTTCGTCTCCATTGCTCCCTGTCTTCCGCATCCTTCTCTACCACACCTGCCACTTTCATGTCCTCTCTCACCGCATTCATGTATCCCCTCTTTGGCCTTACTCGTTTTCGTGTGCCTGGCAGCTCCATCCTCAACATTCTCCTTCCAACATGCTCTGCATCTCTTCTCAGGATGTGCCCGTACCATCTCAGTCTCATCTCTCTTAGCTTCATTCCCAAGCTCTCCACATGTGCTGTCCCTCTGACGTGCTCGTTTCTTATCCTGTCCAACCTCGTCACTCCCATCACAAACCTCAACATCCTCAACTCTGCCACCTCCAACTTTGCCTCCTGTCTCTTCGTTAAGGGTACGGTCTCCAATCCATACATCGCAGCTGGCCTCACTACTGTCTTATACATCTTACCTTTCACTTTTGCTGGAACTTTCCTATCACAAACGACTCCCGAAATCCTTCTCCAACTGCTCCACCCTGCCTGCACTCTCTTTCTCACCTCACTGTCGCAGCCCCCATTTTCCTGCACAGTTGACCCCAGGTACTTGAATTCACCAACTTTCTTTACATCTACTCCTTGCATCTTCACTACACTCTCATCCCCATTCTCACTGATGCACACGTATTCTGTTTTGCTACGGCTCACCTTCATTCCTCTTCGTTCCAAATCAATGATATGAAAAGAATATGTGGCAAACCATTAAACAGATTAAAGGGAGATAAGCAGCTGCATTTGGGATTTATTTTTAAAGTGTTTTAAGTCCATAATGATCCACTGGCTTCAAGCTATACTTTAACTGGAGATTGTGTGCTTAGTCTATTTACTTTTAGCTTCTCTTCCAAAGAATTTTGGCACTAGCCTGTTTATGCCAGCCAACCCTGGTTCACAAAAATAAACCTAAACAAATTCTACAATGAATTGTCTAATGGTTGAAGCCAATCTCTTAATCCAGGACCTAAATATATAGTATATTGTTTTAATCCATGGATTATGGTATTTAGCTCCAAGAACCCATCATCAGGTCCAGACTTACATTCCTCCCACTCATACTACACATCTGCCCCATTAGATTCATATTACAGTAGTTACTAAATAATATACTATAAAATAAACAACTCAATTAAAAAGCCAGTAGTTTAATGGGTTCCATGAAAAGTACGGTTTTTAAATGAATCTGTGCTGTACATGGTGGTTTATTCCATAAGAGCTTAAATGTGAGATAATTACAAGCCATAACAACAGCTGTATAGTCGACATGTAGCGAGTTACTGTGTTCTGAAATGAGATATATGAGTGCAGGTCAGATACAAGACATAGCATTACATAACCAAAGAAACACAGAAAACATTCTGCAAATAAATCTACTTACTTGGGATAGTTCATGCAGTAAATGGTGTAAATGTCAAAGGCTTCACTCTAAACCAGAGGAAAAAATGATTGATTACACAAATAAGTACACAATTGTCAAACTATTTTAATATCAGTAATACAGATCATACAGCTAAAACTACTCATAATTCATACAAACATATTCAGCACTGGAGGTTTTCAGATGGGTGGATAATTGGCAGAGAAAATAAATATGGGAGTCATTACAGCAACTTATAAGGTTCAGCAATTAGCATAATGGTGGGGATCTTCAGCTGCAGCTCTTATGATCCATCTAGGACTCGAACCCGCAATCACCCAGCTGCTGGTTTGGAGCCATGCATGAAAATGTAAACCACTTCTACCCACATACACTACTATTTTCATCATCACATCATAATTACGTGATGTCCTTAATCTGCTTTGGATACTGTGTTTCACAACTGGCAACTGAAGGCCACATATGGGCTTCTGTACAAACATGTAAACATGTCTGGTTTGTGCTTTATTTGGATCCTGATGTCCACTTCAGAAATCTTTGTTTTGGAAAAATACTAGCGTCTGATATTTTTCACTGAGACCCTGAGAAAAGACCAAATTAGTCCAAATAAGGTCCTAAAAACAGCCACTGCTACTGGTACTTACTTGGTATGTACTTCAAAAAAAAAAACTATTTGATCTTAAAATGCTCCATTAATTAATTGATTCGTCTTCAGTAACCACTTTGTGCTGGTCAGAGTTTATCCTAGGAATATTGAATACGAGGTGGAAATAAACCCTCGTGGGTTACTATTCATACACACATTTACCGGTACACTTAGTGGAAATTTAGTGCAGCCAATCTACCAAGGGCATGTTTTGGGAGGCAGGAAGAAACAAGAGAACCTGAAGGAAACCCACACAGACACAGTGAGTAAAGGCAACATTCTGCATGGACTGTGCATGAACCCAAGCTCAGGTTTAAAACCAGGGCCCTGGAGATGTGAGGTGTGAGGCATCAGCTTAGCACCCTGGTTTGGATACTGTGTTTCACAACTGGGGACTGATGGAAACCTGGCTAGATATAGCCTTCAAGTATTTAAGCATATCAGATTTGTGCTTTAAACAGAGCCTGGTGCTTATCTCAGAAATCTTTGTTTTGGAAACATACTTTTTTCCCCCCACTGGTAATGACTTAATCCAATGTACTGTCCTAATAGTACACAACACTAATTGATCCAAAAAATGCTCCACTCACCAAGAAGAAAATGTGACCTTAAATCCTGGGAGAGACGTCAATACCTTCAGCAAATAGCAAATACTTATTTAACTTCTTTAGAAGTTTTGTTCTAAGACTTTTCCAAAAACAAAACAAAAAGAGCAGTGACATATTCAACCACTCACTAAACACAAAGACGGCATTGTCTGTGCTCCCATGCCACCCAGGTCTGGTCTTTAGCCTGTCACTGTAGTGTGGAGTGTGTCAGTGAAAGTGACTGTAAACCCCCTCAACTGACACACATGCACATGTTCAAAGGTCAGCACAGCTTGCTGATATGTTTGGGATTCATTCACAAAGCCCATCTGTCTTTCACACAAATACCTCACAGACAATATTCCACTGTTGTGCCTCTGCTGCACTGCCAGGCATATGGCACATTCACACAGCTGTTTTTTTTTTTTACAAGTTTAACAAAAGCTGCGTTTGAATGAGCAATTTCACCAACCCAAGGGAAACATAAAACATTTTAAGACAATTTAAATCATAGACTTCTTTTTTCCTTTGTTGTGGCAGTGGAATTTAAAAAAAAAAAAATTTCTTTGTTGATTGTCGGACAAGAGCATCACGTGACAGGTTACAGATTTACATGTAAATGATTTTATACTATTGGTATCATTTCAAAGTTCACGACCTCGCTGTTCTTTACTTACCCTCTCCACGAAGCATTCGGCTATCGCTGCTGCATGAGGGCTGCGTTCCAGATCTTCCAAAAGCTCACTGTTGATAGAGCAAATATTTTCATCACATCTTGATGTGATTCGCAAAGTGAGAACTCTGCTGCTGTTTAATTTCATATTCCCACAAATACAGTACAGTATATCTCAGAAGTACAAGTGATAAAAGTTTCAAATCTTTGTTATGTCACGCCACAGAACATGGAAGCCTTTTGGGTTTTTTTGGGTTTTTTTTTCCCGGGCTACAATTTAGGACTGGTTTTTGTTTGAGCAGTGTTATTTTCTTTCTATGGAGACATCTGGGACTAGTGTTTCAAAAGGACAATCCTGGCTACAGTAAACCCTGATCCCTGTCTCCATTTCCACATAGCGTTCATTTGTTTCTTTTCCATCAGTTCAACCCCACTATCATTTAAGAGCACACAGATGGAATACATCTTATTTTGGCTCAAGTACCAACCCCCATCCCATTTCCCCCCAGATCCCCACAGCAGATCTTACAGACACTGAACCCCCTTCTCTGGATTTCCCTGATACAAGACCCCTGGACCAGCATGCTAAATAATTCTGAATATGCCATGTGTGTGCTGCCAGCTCACATTTTTTCCTCAACTAAGATGTCTATAGCTTTAGCACAATGCATACATAGATAAATATGCTTCCTGAGAACGCAGTATGCATGATTGATATCTTTTAAATGGCAGTGAGCAAAAAGAAAGCAAAGGAGCACTCCTCATAGTGACTGAATGAATCAAAAACAGCAGGCGTGGATTATCTTGGACAGCAACGTTGGTGGGATAGAAGAGTAGTCGAGGTATTTATGGTTAGTGCTTTTTTTTTATTTATGAAACAATAACTATCATGAGTCAGACATAAAACAGAAAAACTGGGATTTTTCACTTGATCTCTAGGGGTTTTGGTGTGAGGTTGTACCCCTTCCCTTGAAGATCTAACAAGAGCTTGATGGGAATTTAGCTAACTCAACACATTGGACGCCATTCAATTCATCAGCAAACTTTGAACTATCATCACTAAAAAGGCCTCACGCTACTAGACTGGTCAGTCTGTGGGGAACCCTCCACGATGCTCCAAAGAAAACAACGCGGTGCTCTGTATGTTCTCTGATCACGCCTACATGTGGCCAAGGGGAAAAGTTCACGGGGAAAACCGCTGTGCTCCAGCTTTCAGCATCTTTCCCTCCTCCTCTGGAGACAGAGCACGTTTTGCAGCTGCCCTTTGTGGTGAGGGGCTTCAATTTGGTTATAACAAAAGTGGAGGGGAATTCGTGCTGGCTGTCTGCTGTAAAGCACATGAAGGAGCCGGCTTTTCCTAAGTGCCATTTATGGTTTGTGATGCCCAAGGCTTGGTTACAATACAGAGGCAGAACAAAACGATACTGTTGTTTATGCAGCTTGGCTGTGTGCATATTTTCCAGAACAAAGATCTCCTCATATACAAAAAGGCTAAATAAGAGGTATAGTATTGTGATCATAGGCTATGCATCTACTTACATTCAAACTCTGGTAGACAAGATGGATATAATAACAACCTGGCTCATCATCGGAGAATTTGGCACGAAAATCAGAGGAAAAGTATTGGCTGATTTGAGCCAAAGACTTAAGTTATGCTTGTTATATGCTTGCTATTACTTCTCCATGCTGTCAATCGCAAAACACTTGCATAGACTCTTAACACCATTAGGAAAAGTTGGCCAAGTCCTGATCAGATCTGTAAATGTGTCAGAGTTGTTTAAAAACGCATACAGTATAATGAATCATGGTTGCAGAAACCACATGTGTTCCAAATGTGCTGTTATAGAATCCTGATGTGGTGAAAGAGAAGAGACCTGGGGAACTGAACACTGGCAGTGTTGGAAAATAAAGATGCTGATAATCCCCGTTTCTACCTCCTATAGTTATAATCAGGATCAGGAAAGGGAGTTCCCTTCAAGGGACGTTAAATTCAAAAACTCCCTTCCTTGCCTTCATTCCTTCCATCTCCACCTTAACCTCTTCCTATATTGCTTTTTAGACTTACTTGGCTTCTTATTCTATCTCTTTACTCAGCCTACTGTCATCTGGCTTCTTTCATGTATTCTCAATGTATGCCTGCTAATGCAGTTAGTGTGGTATGTACAGGAAAAAAAGCCAACTTTATTTAAGCATTTGTCACCGTGCTCATATATTTTATAAAACTGTCAAATCTTAAGTTGCACTGCAGACATGATTCCATCCAGAGGCCCTCGCTACTGCTCCATTTCTTGGTTTGGAGTGCTAATTCCTCTTGAAGTGACACCTAGACTCCAGGCTTTGTTCAAGAGTGTCATACTTTTCATCACTAAATGTAGCCAAGAACAGCTTGCGTTCATAAGAAAGGGTGTTTGACTTACACTGTAAACAATGATTCACATTTAGCTGCCACTGTTTCACATAAAACTGTAACATTTTTAATCCGGTGAATATATTTTGCTCTTAAAAGCTCACTGCGTCCTGGTGTTGAAAAGTTGTCTTGTGCATACCCAAAGGTACATTGATCCAATCACACTGAAAGCTTGAAGATTCTGAAGCTTGAAGCCAGAGAAGTGTACGAAACTATCAGCCCCTACAGGAGCTGTGGGCAGTGGTTCTAAGGTTGAATGACGGCAAATCTACACTTCTTCATTTCATGCAAACATCATTTAAAACAAGTGTTGCCAGGCAAAACAAACCTCGCCCGTTAGCACTTACGATGAATATGAAGTAAGATATCGTGAAAAAAATAGATACCCTATGGGTCCATGTGGCTACTGCTTATAAATAAAATAGTTTTCTGATCCCATGTCCATACAGTAAATGTAGCATATATATTTACTCTAGGAGGCAGTAGCCACAAAAATGAAGAGTCATCCAAAAATGAACAATTTAAAAATCACAGACGTAAAATATACCAAGTGTCTATAATTTATATTATTCTACTCTTACCTCTTACAGTTTTCGAAACTGAAACCTCCGAACCGAGGCTGACATGCACACGCTGTCGCCATGACTCAGACTCTTATTTCCCGGAAATGGCCCGGCGCTAGAGCTCAGTGGAACGCACTTTCCCTCTGTAATAAGCATAAACATGTCTGAAAGCAATTTCTTTAGTCTAGTCCAGGGCTTTTCAAAGTGTGGGGTGCGCCTCCCCTAGGGGGCGCCAGAGTTCTTCGGGGGGGCGCAAAGTGAGGAAAAATAAACCAGAATAAGTTACTATTGCGGACATTTAGCGAACTTCAGCTAGCCTTTGCCAGAGACAAAATGGATCGATTTTTAGTACCTAAAGCTACAGTGAGTGAAGAGACAGAGTCTGGGCCAAGCAAAAAAAGAAGGAAGTATGACCACGATTATTTAAAGTTTGGATTTTCATGGACTGGATCTGAAGATGCTCCACTGCCACAGTGTGTTGTCTGCCAAGAGGTGCTAGCTAACGATGCTATGAGATGTTTAAAATGTGTAAAACAAGATGTTTTTTAAAAAAGCACAGATGTTTAAAATGTGTAAAAAAATGTTTTAAAAAAGCACAGATGTTTAAAATGTGTAAAAAAGAGGTTTTAAAAAGCACAGATGTTTAAAATGTGTAAAAAAGAGGTTTTAAAAAGCACAGATGTTTAAAATGTGTAAAAAAGATGTTTTACAAAGCACAGATGTTTAAAATGTGTAAAAAAAAGAGGTTTTAAAAAACCACAGATGTTTAAAATGTGTAAAAAAGATGTTTTACAAAGCACAGATGTTTAAAATGTGTAAAAAAGAGGTTTTTAAAAAAGCACAGATGTTTAAAATGTGTAAAAAAGGATGTTTTAAAAAAGCACAGATGTTTAAAATGTGTAAAAAAGATGTTTTACAAAGCACAGATGTTTAAAATATGTAAAAAAAGAGGTTTTTTAAAAAGCACAGATGTTTAAAATGTGTAAAAAAGAGGTTTTTTAAAAAGCACAGATGTTTAAAATGTGTAAAAAAGATGTTTTAAAAAGCACAGATGTTTAAAATGTGTAAAAAAAAGATGTTTTAAAAAAGCACATGTTTAAAATGTGTAAAAGAAAAAAAATATGTGTACAACAACCATTTTCTTAATATGCGAATGGAACATTAAGTATAGCAACAACAAAAATTGTAAGGGGGGGGCTGTTGTTTATTTGCTCTCTGGGGGGGCTGACTCTCCCACACTTTGAAAACCCCTGGTCTAGTCCATTTATTTCAAATGGTGAACCGAATTATATACACTCACCAGCCATTTTTATTAGAACACGTGTATGTGGATGTGCAGTGCGCGATTGTTACACTCTTACATTCTTACAGCACAATGACGTAATGGCTAGTGCTTCTATATGAGACAGTAGCTACAACAAAAACGATTTTGCCCTTTTTGGTGACCTTGACCGGATGACCCTCAAAATGTTGGAGGTTCTATTTGAGGCCAATGCCCATCTATCCCGAAAGTTTCATGAAGCTCGATCCAGCTGTTTTCCCGTAATATCGTTAACAAAAAAACAAAAAAACCCGATTGAGTTTCTCAAGTTTGGAAGACGTGCCACTGTGGGCATAATATCAAAGCCATGGAACTCAGATGAAGGAACACAAGAGACAGAGGTCAGACAGAGGTCTAGATTTCACTCAGTTGAGGAATCCATCTTGGTTGTTCCAATAAATGTGCCATTCTGACCCCCAGTGTGAGAAATGTGCTTTTGAAGGTAGACTATGTTCTACATGCCTGTGTTAGGCCTCTTGCCCTCATGGACCACTTATCTCTCTTGTAGTCTCACACTACAATATGCTGCATTTGTGAAGTTACTGATACGATTCATTAATTTACGAGTTAGAATGTAATCAGCCTACATTAAAAAAATCAAATCAAATCATTGGACTTAGGCTTATGCTAGGGTTGGTGTTAGGGTTCCCTTGCAAAACATAATTTTATTCAAGTGTGCTTCTAGTATACTTCTTTTGAACTAAAAACAAGAGAGTATGCTTTCAGTTTACTTTTTATTTACTTATCAGAGATATACTTAATACAGTTATACATAAGTATACTTGGCTTATACTGAAAAGTATATAGAAAAGTCTAAGTATATTAAGCTTATACTTACATTTTTGATCAAGATATACTTAACAAAAGTGTAATAAAGTATTAAAATATTTGTGCCTTATGTTTAAGTGTACTTGTGCTTATCCTGTTGATAATAGCCTATAAAATACTTCTTTTTCACACATATTGGCTTCTTTGTGATATATGGCAGCATGTTTTAAATCCCATCTTTTAAACCTACATGTACAATAGCAAAGAACTTGTAGTTCACACATTTCATAGTTCAGACATTTGCAATATTTCTTCCGCCTTTGCACGAGTTCTGTCACTGCTCTTTACTGGGTTAGACAGCACTGTTGACTCTTAGGTATGTCTGTGGTTCCATATAAGTTTTTTTTTTTTTTTAATTTCTCCTGAGTGGGAGAATTAAAATTTATTTATTTATTTATTTATTTATTTATTTATTTATTTTTCTGTAGAGCTTGGATGTCAATGTCAGTTGTCATTGCCATGTTTTTATACTTTGGCGCTTAATACAATGTTGCTTTAAACTTTGATTTTTAAAGAAAATGAATATGTTCTTAATCCTGAGTATCTGTTGTTATTTTGTGAATTCTTACCTTTATAACTTCATTGTAACTTAAGGTACAAAACACTTAAGTTGTCTACTGGTAGTGTGCATGAGGTAAGGGTTAGGGCTAGAAAACTAATAGTATACCTAAAAGGGTAACTGCAGTATACTTCAAAACTAAAACGTCGACTAGATGCAGTATATAACCAGTAACTAATAGTATATTTCCAATATGCTATAAAGTATACTTTTATAAACTAAGAAGTGGACTAGAAGTGTGTAACAAGTAAACCAATAGTATATTTCCAGTATACTACAAAGTATACTTTAGTAAACTAAAAAGTGAAGCATAAAACAAGTAAACTCGTAGTATATTTCCAGTATACTATGAAGTAAACTAAAGAGTGGACGACAAGTATAGAACTAGTAAACTATTAGTATTTAAGTTTACTTGTGGTATACTTGCAGTACAAAATAAAAAATACTAGTTGTATACTCAGAGTTTACTTCTCTTAGACTTAAAGTATACTTTTTATAAACTAAAAGTGGGCCAATTTAGTCCCAAGAAGTATTAGATTAGTTTACTTACAAGTATACTGTAAGTACATTGATATCAGTATACTTGGTACACAAAAGTATACTTAAGGAAATATACTTTAACTTTACTTAATAAAATGTACCTGAGGTATACTTCTTTTTGATAAGGGTTACTACATATAATATTCAAAAAAGTGTTCAAAATACATGCAGCATTTTAACATTGCATGGAGTTTGTGATAAGATCGTGCTTAACATCACATGTAAAAAAAAGCATACTGAAGAGCTTGGCTTCGGACAAATAACGCCACAGTCAACAATCCATGGGTGTAAAACCCATAAGAATATATCTGTGAAAAGAAACTTTCAGCACTTAGTTCACTGTGTGATTTATAAAACAGTTAGCGGTGCGCCGACAGTGTTGTCCTGATGAGTAATCCCCAAATATGTTTCAGAAACAAGAAATTTAATTGAGAAAAGTCTTTTCATCACTAGCGTTCCATTCTGTCTATTCTGAGCTCAGTACATGAATTCACAAGTTAGTAAATATAACTTGCACTTGCATTTCATTTCAAAACAGTGCTGTAATACAAGAGATATGATGAGTGTGGGAAGAGACAGCAGGCTGTCTGCTGGCCCAGCATGCACTGGGCCTTCACTCTCTGACAGGCCATGTGTAGAGTATTCACTACAGAGGCCTAGAGCGCTACCTCACAGCCTCGCTGCTTTGGCTCCAGGTAACATGACATCTGCATGCAGTGAGTGGTGCCAAGAAAAAGATACAACGGCATTGTGAGTGAAAACAGGGACCTCATTCCATACAAATGAGAAGATGAAATGAATAAGACAAAGAAGAGCAGGAGAAATAAAATATAAACTGTGGGAAAAAAAACAAGGCCAGCCTTCCACTCTAAACAATTATGGAGAAGAATGAGGAACAAATCTGTTCTGTAGTGGAACTGTGATTAACTCTCATTCCTTTAGACGCAAATCAAATTTCAGAAAGAGCTCGAAGAGGGAACAAAAAAAACCCTGGGTCTGACGCCCTGCATTTTATAGATATTACCATACGATATGCTGCAAATACACCCAGGACTTTTGTAAGATTTTCTGTTACCACATCGCAAAGCAAATTTCCCATGAGGGCTGCTGGAAAAACGTCATGCTAGATTTCATCATTTAATAATGTCAGAGGGGGTCCTGTAATGAGAAAAGCCTGCAGTGGAGATGAGAGAGTGAAATGTTAAAAAAAAAAAACACGGCCCTCAGTAGGGGAGGTCCTGGGGTGATGAAACGTAAGAAGCCAGAGGATGCTTCCTTGAAAGGCATTACAAATATCTTAAAAATTTCAAACAAACTGTAGCCGGATACATGTGACTGCTGGTGACTGGTGCAAGGAAACAGCTGATGAGCAGAGTTTCTACTGAAGGCTTCAACAACCACAAGTGAACTAAAAGCAAATAATAGTCATGGAGAAACTGTTTGACCAAATAATGATTACTGATCCACACAAACTCTTCTGTAACACCATAAGGATGACAGAGAGACATGAAAATACATGCAAAGAAAAATATAAATCAGCCAGCGTATGTGCTGTTCGTTCGTTTTCAATTTCAAAAAGGAAACAAGGAAACAGGGCGGCACGGTGGTGTAGTGGTTAGCGCTGTCGCCTCACAGCAAGAAGGTCCGGGTTCGAGCCCTGTGGCCGGCGAGGGCCTTTCTGTGTGGAGTTTGCATGTTCTCCCCGTGTCCGCGTGGGTTTCCTCCGGATGCTCCGGTTTCCCCCACAGTCCAAAGACATGCAGGTTAGGTTAACTGGTGACTCTAAATTGACCGTAGGTGTGAATGTGAGTGTGAATGGTTGTCTATGTGTCAGCCCTGTGATGACCTGGTGACTTGTCCAGGGTGTACCCCGCCTTTCGCCCATAGTCAGCTGGGATCGGCTCCAGCTTGCCTGCGACCCTGTAGAAGGATAAAACGGCTAGAGATAATGAGATGAGATGAGAACAAGGAAATCGGGCGGCACGGTGGTGTAGTGGTTAGTGCTGTCGCCTCACAGCAAGAAGGTCCGGGTTCGAGCCCCGTGGCCGGCGAGGGCCTTTCTGTGCGGAGTTTGCATGTTCTCCCGGTGTCCGCGTGGGTTTCCTCTGGGTGCTCCGGTTTCCTCCACAGTCCAAAGACATGCAGGTTAGGTTAACTGGTGACTCTAAATTGACCGTAGGTGTGAATGTGAGTGTGAATGGTTGTCTGTGTCTATGTGTCAGCCCTGTGATGACCTGGCGACTTGTCCAGGGTGTACCCCGCCTTTCGCCCGTAGTCAGCTGGGATAGGCTCCAGCTCGCCTGCGACCCTGTAGAACAGGATAAGGCGGCTACAGATAATGAGATGAGAAACAAGGAAAAAGCTTTTTTTTTTAATTACTTTAATTCATTGTTTCTACTTGTTTTACCATGCAAAGTCTAAAAATCAAATATTCATTGTTCCAAATATGGAAAAAAAAAAGTCCTCTACAGTGCATGACAGCATGAATAGAGTCGACCTGGAAGTACAAACAGATTGTTCTGTTCTCGGGACACTGTGTGAAATGTTTGTTTGTTTGTTTTTCTGTTTTCTCTCCGGAAAGTAGTTCTGTTTTCATAATGATGTGATTAAAATGGGATCAAAATATGCAGAAATTAATTTTTGGTCATTAAAATATGCCTAACTTGTAACACCTGAAAAAATCCTGCTGATTTTTTTTTTAGTTGAAATGTCATCCTCCCTTACCATCACTTTCTAACTGTTTGTAAAAAGCACAAAGTACTCGTAATCCGTATTAGTTATGCATTAGCAGTAATCTATCTTTCTTGCTGCTCGCTACCCAGTAATTGCCGATACACATCTGGGACATTCAAGGTTTAATTTTGGCCCAAGAATGAATCTGAAATGATGAAAAACAAGCAAAAATAGAAATATGAAAGCTTTTTTGTAATATTTATTGTTTACATAAATGTTCCCGGACGTGAATCTACTTCACCGCTCTCCGTATGAACCCAGGATGTGACGAACCATATGCTGCCTTTTGTGCTTGTATATATATATATATATATATATATATATATACACACACACAGTGGGGCAAAAAAGTATTTAGTCAGCCACGAATTGTGCAAGTTCTCCCACTTAAAAAGATGAGAGAGGCCTGTAATTTTCATCATAGGTACACTTCAACTATGAGAGACAGAATGGCGGAAAGAATCCAGGAAATCACACTGTAGGATTTTTAATGAATTAATTGGTAAATTCCTCGGTAAAATAAGTATTTGATCACCTACAAACAAGCAAGATTTCTGGCTCTCACAGACCTGTAACAACTTCTTTAAGAGGCTTCTCTGTCCGCCGCTCATTACCTGTATTAATGGCACCTGTTTGAACTCGTTATCAGTATAAAAGACACCTGTCCACAATCTGAAACAGTCACACTCCAAACTCCACTATGGCCAAGACCAAAGAGCTGTCAAAGGACACCAGAAACAAAATTGTAGACCTGCACCAGGCTGGGAAGACTGAATCTGCAATAGGTAAGCAGCTTGGTGTGAAGAAATCAACTGTGGGAGCAATTATTAGAAAATGGAAGACATACAAGACCACTGATAATCTCCCTCGATCTGGGGCTCCACGCAAGATCTCACTCCATGGGGTCAAAATGATCACAAGAACGGTGAGCAAAAATCCCAGAACCACACGGGGGGACCTAGTGAATGACCTGCAGAGGGCTGGGACCAAAGTAACAAAGGCTACCATCAGTAACACACTACGCCGCCAGGGACTCAAATCCTGCAGTGCCAGACGTGTCCCCCTGCTTAAGCCAGTACATGTCCAGGCCCGTCTGAAGTTTGCTAGAGAGCATTTGGATGATCCAGAAGAGGATTGGGAGAATGTCATATGGTCAGATGAAACCAAAATAGAACTTTTTGGTAAAAACTCAACTTGTTGTGTTTGGAGGAGAAAGAATGCTGAGTTACATCCAAAGAACACCATACCTACTGTGAAGCATGGGGGTGGAAACATCATGCTTTGGGTCTGTTTTTCTGCAAAGGGACCAGGACGACTGATCCATGTAAAGGAAAGAATGAATGGGGCCATGTATCATGAGATTTTGAGTGAAAACCTCCTTCCATCAGCAAGGGCATTGAAGATGAAATGTGGCTGGGTCTTTCAACATGACAATGATCCCAAACACACCACCCGGGCAACGAAGGAGTGGCTTCGTAAGAAGCATTTCAAGGTCCTGGAGTGGCCTAGCCAGTCTCCAGATCTCAACCCCATAGAAAATCTTTGGAGGGAGTTGAAAGCCCGTGTTGCCCAGCGACAGCCCCAAAACATCACTGCTCTAGAGGAGATCTGCATGGAGGAATGGGCTGAAATACCACCAGCAGTGTGTGAAAACCTTGTGAAGACTTACAGAAAACGTTTGACCTCTGTCATTGCCAACAAAGGGTATATAACAAAGTATTGAGATGAACTTTTGTTATTGACCAAATACTTATTTTCTACCATAATTTCCAAATAAATTCTTTAAAAATCAGACAATGTGATTTTCTGGATTTTTTTTTCTCATTCTGTCTCTCATAGTTGAAGTGTACCTATGATGAAAATTACAGGCCTCTCTCATCTTTTTAAGTGGGAGAACTTGCACAATTGGTGACTGACTGAATACTTTTTTGCCCCACTGTATATATATAAATAAAACAAAAAGTCATGATCAGGGCTTGTTAAGAGCAGTGCAAGATAGCAATCAAGACTGAGAGTGCGAGTCTTCTGGACAGACTCAAAAACAAAACAGCGTCCCTCTTGGCTGCAGCCTGGACATCTTTTTTTTTCCTTTTTTTCACCGTAATCGTCTACAGTCTCAGCCAACCTTTGTGTGAGTCACGTTAAACAGATAGAAGAACCACCCAAGTAGCAGCGTCTGACCAAAAGTACCTCTGACCCAGACATGACTGCAAAACACAGAGGGGCAGAGAGGGAAAGAAAAAAGTGGGGATAGAGAAAGTGAGTGAAAGCAGAGCAGAACAACCCTCACCTGTTGAACTCGTAGATGTCCTCTATGTTGCAGAACAGCGTGCTGACCTCCTCTGGTTTAAGAGGCAGGTCTCCACAGTCAATGATGCACCCCAGATAGTCCTGAGAGAGACAAAGCAGAAAGAAAGAATGTGCTGAAACTTTGAAGCATTAGTTCATCTGTATGAGTGTTTCCAGCACTCTGGCAATAGTTTATTATTTTTTTTAAATCTCATGAGCTGTATCTGACATTTTATTTGCCAATAATTACCTATAATTTGCTTCCATTTATCGTATTTCCATTATAAGCAATTATACGGAAATCAGTTGCACATGCGCATGGTGTGGTATCTACACAACTAATCCTTCCACAGCAGGAAGATCCTCTCACCTCTGAGCAATCTAACAACACTAATCACTGTTATAATTTGACTCCCATCAAGGCTTTTAAATGAGAGGAAAGGCAGAGATTAAGCCACTAACACCTACCATGCAAATGCATCAAGAAAATAAGGAATGCAATTAATGGATGGTAAAAGACCCTCCCTGTTACAAGGTTTATCTTTATTTTATCTTATCGTTCTCCACTCTTGTGCTATTTTCCCAGGAAATAAAAGCCATCATCTGAGCTCATGAGAAAATAAGACTTCTCAGTAATCACTGACACACACATGCAACTGAGCACATCAGGACAGCAGGAGTTTTCCAATCCTATTAGGCCTCACTATAAACGGAGCTGATCAGCTAACAGGCCCCAAATTAACCAAACATAGACAATTTTATGAAATCAAGAACTCCAAGCAGCAAATTGAGAGGACGAATTAAAGCAGGCATGCACAAGTATAATAAGTTCCTTTCGCCTTTCCAAACAATACCAGAGCACATAATGATATGAATGCAAATTTATTAATCAAGTTCTGAGATGCGAGCTAAATTAGCCTGTTAAGAATTATGGTGATTAGTGGAGGGTGGCACAGAGTTGCCACCTCACAGCTCAAGAGCCCCTGGATCGATCCTGAGTACAGCTTACTATCTATGGGGAATTTCACATGTTCTCCCCATGTCCGTGTGGTTCTCTGGTTTCTTCCCATCTCACCAAAACGTACAGTACCAGGCTAAACTTTGTACACCCCTACTCATTCATAGGTTTTTCTGTAGTTTGACTATTTTCTACATCGTAGAACAAAACTGAAGACATCAAAACTATGAAATAACAAATGGAACATATATGGAATTATGTGTTAACAAAAAAAGTTTCATATTTTAGATTCTTCAAAGTGCCCTGTGATGACCTGGTGACTTGTCCAGGGTGTACCCCGCCTTTCGCCCGTAGTCAGCTGGGATAGGCTCCAGCTTGCCTGCGACCCTGTAGAAGGATAAAGCGGCTAGAGATAATGAGATGAGATGAGATGAGATTCTTCAAAGTAGCCACCGTTTACCTTGATGGCGCTTTGCACACTACTGGCGTTATCTTAACCAGCTTCATGAGGTCGTCACCTGGAATGCTTTTCAATTAACAGCTGTGCCTCATCAAAAGTTAATTAGTGCAATTTTTTTGCCTCTTAATGTGTTTAAGATCAAATAGTAAATAATAAAAATACAGGAAATGGCCCTATTCCAGAGGTGGACAGTAACGAAGTACGTTTACTTGAGTACTGTACTTAAGTACACTTTTTGAGTATCTGTACTTTACTTGAGTATTACTTTTTTTTTGGAAACTTATGACTTTAACTTCACTACATTTGAAAGACAAATATCGTACTTTTCACTCCACTACATTTCTATCAAGGTCCTCGTTACTCGTTACCATGAAGCAGCTTTGAAAGTGGATGGTTTTTTTTCCTTTCCTTCTCTAAACCGTGATTGGGGTTTTTTTTCACAAATGATACTGAGACAGCCGATCAGTAATCACTAGAATCACGCCACGTCCATCGACTGTATAAAATCAAGTTCAATGATTTCTCAACTCGATCAGTTGATGGCAGAATGGAAGGAGGCGGTTCTTCTGGGGAATGCACACACCCATGGCTTTACCTAGAACCCATGTTTCAGTTTTCTGAAAGGATTAAAAATTCATTTTGTTTTAAATGTTTGCTCTGTTTGCCGAAAACGAACCACATCACGGCCTACAAAAACTCGCCGTCCAACCTGCAGAAACATATTGAGGGATGTAAACGTTTTATTCCAAGAGAAAGCCTGCAATGAAGTTGTCTGTGCTTTTAGAGCTAGCGATAACGTTGCAATAGCTATGCAGTCTGGTTAGTCAAATGACTTTCTATGGATTTGCCCGCCAAGTTGCCGTAGCCTTGTCCACGGCTAACGTTAACACATACCTAGTTAACATGGACACCGTTAGTTAGCATGTAAAAACAGAGTTATGCTAACATGAATAACGTTAACTTATTTGAAGTCCTTTCAGAAATGTTTTAGTATAATCTTGCCAAATAAACAGAATGTAGAAATCTTTCTTTTCTAGTAGCGTTAGCTACCCAATATGATTTTGAGTTTGAAAAGTGTTTACTAGCATGTCAGGTGGAGTTTCACTGACTAGCTAGCTTAACGTTAAACCACCATGATGGCACAGCATGCGCTTATTTTGTAAATCCAGTCGGTTGATTCAGAGGCGTTAGGTTTTGTAAGCGTTGTGGCAATAATACAACAATGTGTTGACAGAAAATGTACCTTTAATATTTAAGTATTTTTAAAAGCAAATACTTCAGTACTTTAACTTAAGTAAAAATTTGACTGTACAACTTTCACTTGTATCGGAGTAACATTTGACCAGCGGGATCTGTACTTTGACTTAAGTAATGAAGTTGGGTACTTTGTCCACCTCTGCCCTATTCCACAACTGTAGTAATCCGTATTATATCAAGAACCGTTCAACTAAGTAAAGAGAAACATCATCCATCATTCCTGACCTGAAGTGTCTTTTAATTAATAAGAATAAAGAAAAAAAACATTGAATTAGAAGGTGTGTCCAAACTTTTGACTAGTACTGTCGGTGTAAGCTAAATTGCCCCCAGGGAGGAATGTGTGTGTAAAGTGATCTGTGATACACTGGCGTCCATTCCGGGATGTATTCCCACCTCACACCCCTTTCTCCCAAGATAGGCTCCAGGTCCACCGTGACCCTCACCAGTATAAAGCAGTTACTTATAGTGAATAATGAGTAAGTCTTGGGTTTGCTAAGCAAAATATGAAGAATGGGGCTCAGGTCTTTTCCATTCAGTAGACTGTTGCGCTATGAGCTAATACTTGAAACTAATAGGGTCATGGAATTGATTTTAATCATACATCAGTGTTTCCTAATCCTGGTCGTGAATCCTCTCTGGATTATTTTAGTTTTCTTTGCTCGAACACGCAATTTTACCCTCATCAGGAAAGCTGATGAGTTGAGTCAGATGGTTTGGGAGCTGGGAACACACAAAAATGTGCAGTGCAAGGAGAACCGTTTAATTACAACGCTACTGTGATCCATTTGTTTTATCAACTTGATGTGGAAAACACATGCTGCAATCAAATCAGTGTCATTTATAAATACTAAATGTTCTACAATATCAGTTTCAGTCAAATTATATCTTGTAGGGTACTTTTTTTTTTGTCTGGTTCCAGGCTAACCTATGTTTATGCTGTGCTAGTCAGGCACGTCCATGAGGGCATTATTAGTGTTCACTGCTTTCCCTCATTAACTCTTTAACCGTCCAGGATTTTAGTGCAAACAAACATGCGACACATGAAAAAATTAGAGGTGCCATTAATTCCTGATGCAATCTGTCATGAGAAAAGTGACTATAGTTTATATCAAAAGGGGCCACCAGGCAAAACAAACACTAAAAATAGCACCAAAAATGCCCCAGACTGGACTGGTGCAATAAACAGCTCTAAACAAACAAACATTATAAGGGATATGAGACATTATGGTGGAGGAACGTGCTCTGGTCTGGCTCCTCACCCTGTCCTTTGTGCTGCGTTTGTTTCCAGAGCCGCCAGGGTGTCGGGGAAGGCAAACAGGACGTGGTAGGTCAAAATAAGGTGGAAAATAAGGAGTCGGACACATTCATCACCTCTTAAAGGTAAAGCCAGTATGGGTCACTGTTATTATTCTGATTTACAGTCTGTCACAAGCCAGAGCAAAACTCCCCAGATGCTAGGAGCTTGAAGGGGAGAAAGGGATTGGGGGGGGGGGGGGGGGGGGGGTGTTAATGAGTGAGGGATATGACAGTGAGACAGGGAAATGTGCAAAACAGGAGACAGACAGAAACCTGAGTATCAGATTAGGAGAGTAAACCACAGAGTGATGGAAAGGAGAACAAGGAAAAGAAACTACAAAGGGATGTTTTCATTAAAAGACAGACAAAGAAATGAAAGTCAGAGCAGGACGGAGACGGGGTATAGGCTGAGCGTTACAGGAGTTGCACATATTCTCCTTTGTCTGAGAAAGTAGGTCATAGATTGGAGGAGAAGTTTGTCCCTCTCTAGTGAGTGGGCCCCTCTGCTTGTGCTCCAGAAAGGGGGGTTACAGCCAAGACCCCCATCCCCCCTGTTTCCTGTCCTACAAAAAGGAAAAAGGGGGCTTCATTCATTCCGTTACCCCATAAGTTCTCTAAATCATATACATGCAGTGATGCAGATAAATACTAAAGGACTCACAAAACAAATCAACAACAAAAAAAACCTCCACATATGTAGCACAGTACACATATGGGACAGGAGAAGTTGGCCTTTCTTTCAAGCAAGTTAGACTTCATTGTTCACTTACTTTCTATTAAAACCAGACAACTCTTGCTAATATAAGCTCAGCCATGGTTTGAGACATGATATGTGTAAATCCCAGAGTAAGTGCTCTGACATCATTCAACAATCACACCCCATTTTAAGGCTGCAGACTGATAAAATAGCAGCACTCCTCCACTAGAAAACTCTTTCAGCAAATAATTTATGGCCATCTTCACTGAGCAGGCCACACTTCGGTAACTTCTTTTTTTTTATCACTTCTTTTTAAAGAGGCTGACTTCAAAAGTCTCATCAGTGATACGGCAGAGTGATACATTCGGCAACCTGCAGCACCCAACGAGATAAACACCAGTACCTTCTAACTTTGTATTTGACATAAACACCACCACGAGAAAAGGAAATAAGGGTAGATCGAAAACTCTAACGGCTCTGTTGAGTTGTCTCTCTGGGAGAACAGGGTTTTTTTCCCAATCAGAGAGGGTTCCAAGTCCAACTTCTTTAGAAACTTTAAAAAAAAACCTCTTAGGAACTGTTTTTTTTCCAGATCAAATACAAAATATGGTCATTAATCCTGAAGCCTGGGAGATCTAGCAGCACCAGAATGACACCTGTTAAAGGCATATGTGAAAATGTTAAAACAAATGGCCCATAAACTCTGAGAAAAGGATTGATGATGTAGCTAAACATACTTAGCTTCCTAAATACAGTGCTGTGCAAAAGTCTTAGGCTTTCTTTTTTTTTTCATACAAACTTTGTTATAGATTTCTATTTTATGACTTCTACATGACCGAGTCGGTACAAAAACATTTTAGATTCCAAACGTTCGTTTTCCAGCACAAAATTAAATGTTACAGGAAACAATGTTTGTATCTGAGCAGCATATTACATAAGAGAGCACTTTTCAGATTAAAAAACAAACAAACAAACAAACAAACAAAAAAACCATAATGAAGGCTACTAGGTTTTGGTGCAAAATTAAGAAGCAAGTGTGATAGTCAGACCCTGAGTCCGAAATCGCTCACTCGTTCACTACTCCCTACTCACTATACAGGGAATTACTATATAGAGGACTATATAGTGAGCTCATTTGTAAAATGAAAAAAAAAAACCTTTCGGACACTAGTCTGTCGCGGTGCAGCGTATTTACGTCATTACTGTCACACGGTTAAAACGTGTCAGATCAGGCGGCTGGTGGGTTTCAAAAATAATAAATACATGCATGTATTTTTGTGATAAATCTATATTATACTGAGCGCATTTCCCACATTAATCAATACAAAGTACCTGCATCTTTCAGTTTGTTTTTTAAATCAAGGCTAAATACTTTCTTCTTTGCCGCTGCCTTTTATCAAATCAAATTTGAGACTTTTAATTTGATTTCTTTCAGCGCAACCGCAATGCATGATGGGATACATTGCTTTGGTTAGTGACCATCAGTTGTACACTACTTTTCGTGATGCATTGTGGGATACTTTGAGTGCACTATATAGAGTGTAAATAATCCTCATTAAGGTTTCGGACAGCATTATAAAATGGCGTCCTCACTATATAGTGAGTAGGGAGCGATTTCGGACACAGGGAAAGTGTCCAGAAGAACTGTGGCTGGTTCTGTAAGATGCTCAGTAAAACCTACAGCTCATTTCCTTATAAAACTGCACTCATTATACCGGAGACTATTTTTTTTAAAGCAAAGGGTCATCTCACACCAAATATTGACTTTGTTTCATTTATTATGGCTTACTACTTACTGTTTATAGTATTTTTTAAATGTTGAAACATTTAATTTCATTATGTTTAAGCTAGGGGCGGCACGGTGGTGTAATGGTTAGCGCTGTCGCCTAACAGCAAGAAGGTCCGGGTTCGAGCCCCGTGGCCGGCGAGGGCCTTTCTGTGTGGAGTTTGCATGTTCTCCCCGTGTCCGCGTGGGTTTCCTCCGGGTGCTCCGGTTTCCCCCACAGTCCAAAGACATGCAGGTTAGGTTAACTGGTGACTCTAAATTGAGCGTAGGTGTGAATGTGAGTGTGAATGGTTGTCTGTGTCTATGTGTCAGCCCTGTGATGACCTGGCGACTTGTCCAGGGTGTACCCCGCCTTTCGCCCATAGTCAGCTGGGATAGGCTCCAGCTTGCCTGCGACCCTGTAGAACAAGATAAAGCGGCTAGAGATAATGAGATGAGATGTTTAAGCCATTTTTGGTCTCCAGCATTTCTTTACATGTACCTAAGTGTTTTGCACAGTACTGTAGGTTGAACTTTTCTGATAGGGAAACATTGTTATAGCATTTTACATCGAACATTTCAGAAGGATTAGCTAAAGGACGCTACGACCAGGATTTCTACTTAATGTTTGCACAGCAGTTAAGTACATTTTCATATAATTCCCTGCGTACCTTTTATACACCTGGAATTTTAAAAGCTCTGTCCACTAAGGGACAGGTCAGAGCTGACACATACCTTGTCAGCACCAGAATACTTTCTTTGTTCACTTCCTCTGATTTTGTACAATGAGGTTATCAGTGAAGATGACTGGAGATAAGGATAATGTGTACCTTGAGAAAATGGCGGAAACAGCGGCAGCTGCACAAACATGATGGTATTTCAGGTTACCAATCTCCTAGCAATAACAAAGAGTATATTTTTCTGAGAAATGTGAAATAACATCTTGTACATCTTGCAACATCTCAACATCTTGTACCACATTTGACCAATTTACGTTGTCATTGCACTTCATGCATGTGCTCTGTTAATTTGTTTTGCAAATGGGCACAATTAAGGTGCCAAGTGAGCACAGTATGCACATGGCAGCCACCTTGTGCATCTATATGCATATTTAAAACCAAGTATTACCCCTGCCTTAAGCGTAATAGATAACAGAATATTTTTTTCTAACAGCGCATGCCTCTTATACTTCACCACTCTTGACAGAAACCGGACAACCTTCTCCCAAGGTCAGTGGTTCGACTCCATGTACCATATGACCATATGACCAATGTGTTGAGAGTTTCTACAAAGAGTCTGTTGTACTATTCACCACCATCTGATTGGTGTGTGTGTGTGTGTGTGTGTGTGTGTGTGTGTGTGTGTGTGTGTGTGTGTGTGTGTAAGCGAACCATGCACAACAACTTCCTCATTGTCCTTGGTCAACTGACCCCAGTGAGAAACATCGCAAATGTGCTTTTGAAGTGGTAGATTAAATTTACTGTTGCTTTAATCCACTGCCATGGCCACTGCCACGTCACCTGAGAGTGTGATGAATAGTGCGATGGCATCTCCCAGTAATCATCAGGAAATGGCCGCTAGCACAAAAGTCCAGCTTTTTTCTTCTATCACCTACACAACCGGTTCATATTACATCTGAAGAAAATATGATAGCATTAATGTAAAGATAAAGGCCTTTGTATTAGTCTGGATTCCTATAAGTCAGTAAAAACGCCTCAGGCATGTACAACTGGAGAAATGAAACGGTCTACTGAAGATATACGGCTCCATTGAGAGCGTCTGGTTTCATCTGAATGACTACATATGCCTCATATTAATGTTGCACTTAAGATAATTGAAAGCTAGAGGTGTGTGTGTGTGTGTGTGTGTGTGTGTGTGTGTGTGTGTGTGTGTGTGTGTGTGTGTGAGTGAGAGATAATGGTGTGAATTAGAACCCATACCTCAACTATGCTCTTTAGATCCCTCACATAGGCCTGCTCTGTCTCAACGATCTCCAGCAACACCCGCTGCAGGCGTGAAAGTTTCGGCACAGTGGTGGAAGAGGAGGAGGCTGGACCTGACAATGGTGTGAGGTCCAGGCTGATGTCAGAGCCATTGCGCTGGGGTAGTGATGGGTAGGCTGGAACAGCTCCACAGGGCAGTGAAGATGAGGAGGAGGATGAGTGGCCATCTTGCAGGGAGGCAGAAGAGGTGGAGGAGCTGAGACTTGCTCCCCGGTCGCTGTCAGAGCAAACAGTGTTGACGGAGGTGCAGCTCCCACGAGAGGTGCCACCAGAGGAGGCCATCCGGCTCACGATCCCACTCAGAGAGGAGACAGAGGAAGGCCGCTTAGCAGCTACGCACCCGCAGAGTGGAGGAGAAAAATGAAAACGAAGAACATGAGACACAAAAAGAGAGTGGTAGCTACTATTACTTTCTCTTTTGCACTGGCCCTTGATAAAAGCGCTTACCATGTACTTTTGCAAAACACCTTTGCTAAAACCTTCTCAGGTGCTTGTCTCAAAAAAGTAACCGAGCAAAAACACATTGCACAATACAGTGTATGTGTGTCAGTCACACAGCTTTGTAGGGAAATGCTGCAACCACACAGTGAAGACAGGAAACAGAAATCACAACTTCATGCCCTCAAGTTCTTGGATGACCAAACATGCAAACATTTTTTCTTTCAAACAGAATGCATCCTGTGTTAGCCAGTATATCTAAAATAAGGCAGTAATATTCTAACATGAAAAAAAAAATGTACACCAATTTGCACAAAGTAGCCTGGCCATTATAGAGAGCAAAACCAGGCCACTGTAGAACAAAAGATGGGTTTTGTTTTGAAGGAGAATGTACAGCCATGGCCTCTACAATGGTTGCCCATTTATGGAACAGAAGCCAACTGAGACGTACAGTCCTCCATTTCCTATGACCCAGCAGTCAACAGTCAAAAACCATACTGCCTCACTGGCCAAGTCTGTCTACCAGTCATCCAACTAATCACTGGAACCGCTCACAAAGACTTCCCTGGTCCCATGTTCTGAAGCGCTTTGGCAATATCAATTGTCCAAATATGATTTAGGCTTCCTCATTAAAAAGGCTGAAAGCAAGTGTTTATCTTTTGCTGGCTGTTTTCCAAAACCAATAGCAATATGGCAGCGGTCTCAAATGAACAAACGTGAAAAGGAAAGAAAATAAGGCAAATAAGTGATTAATGCCTTTCATCGCTAAGCATAGATCATTGCTAGCTAGACTGATCACTTCATCAGCTGGTCACTTCAAGGTCGCATGAGTACACTAGTACGCCAGCTCCAAGGTTTTTATACTGAGTGAAACAAGAATGCAGGGCCAAACTGTTTCAAAGCTCAACATAAATTCTATTTGACAAGTGCATGACGTGTGATAATGTAAAGCGGATGCATCCTCTGGAATAGAGACAAACACAAACTAAATCATTATTTACTCTTGCAGGCAAAGGATTTGATGTGGCTTTTTCAGAATTCATCTTAGCTACAATAAAAAGAGAACAAATAAAGACAGGAAATGAGAGAGAGAGAGAGAGAGAGAGAGAGAGAGAGAGAGAGAGAGAGAGAGAGAGTGAGTGAGTGTTATGCTTTGTAATTATATTTAATAATATGGAAACTGAATGTCATCAACAAGGGAACTAATTTGCTGTTCAAAAAAAAAAAAAAAACAGCCTCAAATAAAATGTTTGAATTTGGCAGCTTCTTGGCATTCTCATTCAATAAATATTTTTGTCTGTTGCTTTGTTCAGAATACTTTAACATGGAAATATATATAATTGGCCTTAAATTCATACCAAATATGTAACCTGTTGTTTTATAGCTAAAAGTTACTTCTACTGCTTTCATTATATATGTGACTACAGATCTACTTTTAAGACAGTTCTAACCAAGCATAAAACCATTTTTGAAGCATGACCATAATTTCTAAAAATGTCACTCACAATTACACCAGCCATCTCAAATCTAACCACTTCAATGATGGCTAGTAAAACTCTATTTGGCCTGGATTTGTATTATATAGCCTCTTGAGAGAGGACTCAAAATAAAACAAGAGAACCTACCTCATTCTCACTATGCAGAGCCACAGATTATATACAGAGCAGGTTAATGATGATCATCACCTTTGATTTTTTTAGACAGAGTTTTTCAAAGCCCCCTTCGTAAAGCCCAGGAGGTAGAGCGCTAATCCAGCGTGCAGTAGCCAAGTTCACAAATTACGATTGATTAGATTTCTTTTTCCGGTAGTGACAAGCCAGCTCCCATGTCAGTTAACTGTCTGCTTAACAGCCCTTGCCCAGGAAAAACAGTTCAACTGTGATCACTGACAGCTAGAGATGTATGTGTTACAACCACACCCATTTCTTCCTGTCTAACACATTATCATGTTGCCTTGCAGAATCAGAAAACAACTCGATATGCAAGTTGCATTTCCCTAAATGCTACTGAAATTACAAAATGCATGCTTACGGTATGTGGTCAATGAAATGACGCATTTACATGCTTGTCTGCACTTTGATATGTGTTTTAGTCTACTTAAAGTTAGAAGGCAGGTCATTTCAGCGTTTTTCATACTGCCCTATACCCGAATAAGGCATGTATTATTTATTTCATTATTACATTTATTAGCATTAATATTGCAGTAAGTCTACAAGAGCTCACAATCAGGCTAATTTCAGAGTGAGTCCTTGTGCTGTTTTCGAACATAAATGATGCTACTTCCTTTGCTTGAATTTTGCAAAGAGGTAGAAATGTGGCACCCTGCACCTGCTGATGAGGATGTGGTCAAAACCTGAGATCCTGTGCTTTAGTCTACAAAGTGTTCGATGCACATCACCAGTCAGATGGGCTACAAAACAACCCAAAAACAACTGAATCCTTACCGATATTTAATATGATGTTTATGCTGTCCAGCATTACTCAATGTACAACAATATAATATTATGTGGAAAACTTGCAAATAGTTTATCATGCTGCTGTCAGCTTTGGATAAACTGGTGTCTTGTTGCTGTGTTTTGTAAAACACCACTGCAAAACACACACGATGAATGGGTACTTTCCAGTAAACAAATGAAAAAAACTAAGGGTTGGACTTTCTGTTGGTGATTTATGGTTATAAAAAAAATAAGACACTGTTATGCAAGTGTAAATACATCTCATGTGATACAAATGCTCAAATATGTGTTTCCTTTGGAGCAAAAAAAAAAAAAGGCTGATCAGAGGCTTTTCCTCGCATCAAAGAGAAAATATAAAACAATTGCAGTTGTCAGAATATTTCATAATTTAAGTAAGATTTATTTGTAGTGCAGGAGATGGAAAGACTCAATTCAAACCTCTACGTTTGGTTGAGGGTTTAATTTCTTATCATGCACGTACACATTTCAGTAGTTTATTTCCACTGACAGATCATTCCTTTTTACCATGTACATTCCTTCTAGTTATAAATACGAGGTTTCTTATCATGTGACTGTATGTAACTTTCATCTCTGGAGCAGTGGTTCTCCAAGTTAGGTCCAAACATCCCCAGTAATCCATGAAGCATGAAGCATATCCAGCGCATCTGCACATTCTTCTTTTACTTTGTTACAGTCATGGAAATCACAACTCACCGTTATCAAAGCTGTTATATTTATGCTTGAATTCTTAATAGTCTCTTTTACTAGTCATCTTAATTAAATGTGTTAATCCAAACGTCAGTAACTTAAAAACAATAATGACGGTATAAGTAATGTCAAATTAGACGTAATAATTTCTGGTGGTGGAAAGTCCAAAAATTAAAAGCTTTATCACGCTACTAATATTACTATATAGAATCAAATAAAGAGATTTTATGTTACGTTATTACAGTGGTGCTTGAAAGTTTGTGAACCCTTTAGAATTTTCTATATTTCTGCATAAATATGACCTAAAACAACATCAGATTTTCACACAAGTCCTAAAAGTAGACAAAGAGAATCCAGTTAACCAAATGAGACAAAAATATTATACTTGGTCATTTATTTATTGAGGAAAATGATCCAATATTACATATCTGTGAGTGGCAAAAGTATGTGAACCTCTAGGATTAGCAGGTAATTTGAAGGTGAAATTAGAGTCAGGTGTTTTCAATCAATGGGATGACAATCAGGTGTGAGTGGGCACCCTGTTTTATTTAAAGAACAGGGATCTATCAAAGTCTGATCTTCACAACACACGTTTGTGGAAGTGTATCATGGCAAGAACAAAGGAGATTTCTGAGGACCTCAGAAAAAGCATTGTTGATGCTCATCAGGCTGGAAAAGGTTACAAAACCATCTCTAAAGAGTTTGGACTCCACCAATCCACAGTCAGACAGATTGTGTACAAATGGAGGAAATTCAATACCATTGTTACCCTCCCCAGGAGTGGTCGACCAACAAAGATCACTCCAAGAGCAAGGCGTGTAATAGTCGGCCAGGTCACAAAGGACCCCAGGGTAACTTCTAAGCAACTGAAGGCCTCTCTCACATTGGCTAATGTTCATGAGTCCACCATCAGGAGAACACTGAACAACAACGGTATGCATGGCAGGGTTGCAAGGAGAAAGCCACTGCTCTCCAAAAAGAATATTGCTGCTTATCTGCAGTTTGCTAAAGATCACATGGACAAGCCAGAAGGCTATTGGAAAAATGTCTTGTGGACAGATGAGACCAAAATAGAACTTTTTGGTTTCAATGAGGAGCGTTATGTTTGGAGAAATGAAAACACTGCATTCCAGCATAAGAACCTTATCCCATCTGTGGAACATGGTGGTGGTAGTATCATGGTTTGGGCCCGTTTTGCTGCATCTGGGCCAGGATGGCTTGCCATCATTGATGGAACAATGAATTCTGAATTATACCAGCGAATTCTAAAGGAAAATGTCAGGACATCTGTCCATGAACTGAAACTCAAGAGAAGGTGGGTCATGCAGCAAGACAACGACCCTAAGCACACAAGTCGTTCTACCAAAGAATGGTTAAAGAAGAATAAAGTGAATGTTTTGAAATGGCCAAGTCAAAATCCTGACCTTAATCCAATCGAAATGTTGTGAAAGAACCTGAAGCGAGCAGTTCATGTGAGGAAACCCACCAACATCCCAGAGTTGAAGCTGTTCTGTACGGAGGAACGGGCTAAAATTCCTCCAAGCCGGTGTGCAGGACTGATCAACAGTTACCGGAAGCGTCTAGTTGCAGTTATTGCTGTACAAGGGGGTCACACCAGATACTGAAAGCAAAGGTTCACATACTTTTGCCACTCACAGATATGTAATATTGGATCATTTTCCTCAATAAATAAATGACCAAGTATAATATTTTTGTCTCATTTGTTTAACTGGGTTCTCTTTATCTACTTTTAGGACTTGTGTGAAAATCTGATGATGTTTTAGGTCATATTTATGCAGAAATATAGAAAATTCTAAAGGGTTCACAAACTTTTAAGCACCACTGTATGTTTTCTCTTTTATTTTTTTGATGTCACATCTTGTGGCTACTGACCTTGGTTACTTGGCTTCTTCTGGCTGTCCCGGCCCGCCCCCTCAGGCATGGTGTGAATATGGCACAGGAAGTATAAACCTGTAAAGGACAAGTTATTTAAAAATTAAACACAATGAGACAAAATGAGCATAGACATGTTGTATGCTTTTATACAGCATTTGAAGCTGAAGGAAATTTTTCCAGCGAGTCAATGAATGCCTTCTGAGTACTGAAACTGTCAACGCCTCAGTGTACTCCATGTCAAGAACCTATTCAAAATGAAAGCTTAGAAGTGGTACGGAACTGACAGCCATTTCTTACCACAAACTCCAACAAAAAATATTGGACTGTGTCATTGACAACTGCTCTTGGTTTCAGTGTGTTTTTCTAATCAAACCTGATGGACTCACCAGTTCCATACACAGATCAGAGAAATAAGCATAGTATTTTTTACTGATTAGCTTAGAATGTGATTTTCTTTCTGTAATACTTCCCTCTTTTAGTAGAAACTGAGAAAAGTGAAAGGCAAACCCGCCCTCTTTATCAGTGGTGCAGTGCTTTCCGTTTCTTTCACTCAAAGAGGAAGGCTTTGGATATTTAAAAAAAAGGCACTGGAGGAAAAATACCTACGTTCCGAGCCAAAGCAATTAAAGAGCTGAAATCCAATAGAAGTTGTTTGGGAAACAGGGGGTGGGAGAGACTTGTAGAGACTTTCTTTGCCTTTCTGAACCTCTATCTCCATTGGAAGAGGAGAACGCCGAACTTACTGTATGTAATGGTTGGCGTGGACACAAGAATGTGCTCTTCTCTTGCTCATGCAATGTGTTGAGCATTCGTCCTGTAAGTCCACCAGGAACCAGTGTTATAGTGAAAGGAAATAACAGGGCCAACAGGGCTCTGTCTGAGAAGCACTGATGTTTATTTATGGTGTTACTATAGACTGTCTCTCTAGACCGTCTCTCAATCGACACCTGCCCTTGGCCTTTACTCAGAACACCACCAGCAGGGGGTACAACTTCACAGCGTTACCTAAACAGAACTTTCGAGCAGCTCTCCATAATTCAAACAGGGTTAGAGGTTTGCCTTTCCTGTTGGCTTTTTGCTTTACAACCAAGGAGTTAACACCGTCTTTTCCTGAGCTTTGATTTATGTATGTCAGTAAAGAGGTGCGTATAATCTCACGGTCCGTATACCCGAGAGAGACTGTGCTAGTGGCTGTATAACTCCTGCTACTGAGGTCCTGCTGTTTGCCTTCATAGATTTGCCGTTTAGAACTTTTGCAAACATTACGATTTCCAAATTACTCTGGCATGATGCCTTGAAGTGTCCTTCCGTGTGTTTTTCAGTACAGTGTCCTGGGTCTTTTAGAACCTCATTTCCAGTGTTGCCAAATTAAAAGGCATCCCACTTCCTGTAACTGTGAGCATGAAGGACTCCGAGCGCTACGAGGCTCTGTGGTTAGACCCCACGTATACTATTTTGGCTCCAGAGCCTGTTTGTTGAATTCCAGAAACAGAGTTACAGCGTAAAGTAACTCTGTTTTTCCACTCTTTACCATTGTGAAGGTTCTAATAGAGGGTAAATGCCTCCTCCTGGGGCTGGGGGTATTTTAAGGCCGAGTGGAAATGGGCCAACATCTGCTTAACTGCCCCAGATGTTGGAGTGACGCTTACACGCTACTCTGTACCTCCTAATGTAGAGCTATGTCCTACGTGTCAAAGTGCAAGCTCAGAGCGGTCTAACATGCTCCTCAGGCAAAATGCTGTCATGATGAAAAATGTATGAAGGGAAGATTTTTACACCCTATAATTTCACATGTAACAGTCAAACCCTCATGGCATGCTTTCAGGTACATCTGCGTGCTCTCCAAGCCCTGCTCCTGACAGTAACAGACAGAGAGACACACACTCCTGCTGACATATGGGAGCACAGCTGGACAGCTGTGTGTATGTGTATGCGCATGTGTGGATGGGAAAGCAGGGAGTTGTTTTTTTTTTCCTTTTTGTGAGTGATTGTGAAGGCACTAAAGAAGTCCAGGTTTAAAAGCCCTATGTGTGAGAGGGATCTGGGTTTTAGAATTGTATAACTTAGAAATGACTAAGTGTATGCGTTACAACCTAATATGGTGTGTTTCAGCTGTCTCTTAGCAGAACCATGTGCAGACATGTCATGTGTCATGAGTAGGCAGTATGTCTCGCCTACATAGCCCATTTACAATCATATAATAGTGATGTCAATACAGTGTAATCCGAACGATTCAAACGACCTCCATTGTAGCTTGTGGTTTTAATTTAAAAAAAAAAAGAAAAGCCCATTAAGCATATTGCTCATGGTAGCCATTATAGACATTTAAGTTTTACACTGGAGGCTTAATGAAAACTTGAGTGTATGTCTCACACGTACTAGTTTCACAAGCCAGGTCTCTGGCATTCGCTAAAGAATCTGGTATGTTTTGTTAATAAATGTGGCCAAGAACAGAAAGAGCCAACATGACTGACATTGCAGACAACCAGCCACAGACGTTTTCCCATAGTCCTTCAGCAAGATATTTTTGTTTACTCACCACTAACTGCCTCAAAGCACATTCTTTAATAACTTTTTTAAACGGAATGCTGTGAACTTCTTTCACAAGGGATGAAACCCAAAGAACAGCACTCCAAAAGGCAGACTGCCCATGGCAGCCATTTGTGGAGTTGTTCCTTACTGATATGATGAAATGCAATTGCTATGAAGGGCCCTCCAAAACAGTCATCCTCAAAAAGAACAACCGATGGACACTTTGCTCCTGACATTTTCTGCCACGTTCTGACCCTGAATTTAACAATGGTAGGTCAAGTTCAAGCACAAAGCATTACATTTAACTAAAAGGTCACTTGGTAGAGCGCATACCTCCGCCAAGCCACATATTAGAATATCTACAAAAAAATCTTGGATCTGCAAACATATTTGGATCCTGGATCCACATACATACCCGGATTTGCATCAAAATCTAATCAATTGTTCCTTGGCCTATTGCCCACCTTTCCTCCAAATTTCATCAAAATCTGTTTACTATTTTTTGAGTTATATTGGGAACAGCAAACAAACGAACCCAAAAAGGGAGGTGAAAACATCACCTTCTCCAACACAGTTGGTGTAGATAATAATTTTAAATTGTATAAAACAGTAGAGTGGTGCATGATATAAGTTCCTATAGCTTTCATGTTTTTATCGTTAGCTGAGGTAACATTCTACAGCTTGTGCCTTTGTTTGAAGTTGCCATTTCTTCCCTTAGCAAAAAGTAGTATACTTAAAGTTCATTTTATTAATTATGCTTCAGTATAAGTATAGCAAGTATACTACAGACCATGTACTTTTAGTGTACTAGAAAGTATACAAATTTAATACTTTTTCGGACTAAATTGGAACATTTCAAGTTTGTAAAAGTATACTTTAAAGTTCATTTTAAGTTTGCAAAAATACACTTTAAAGTATACAACAAGTACACTCATCTATATACTATCAATGTACTTGGTATATCCCTCTCGTATGCTTAAAGTATACCACAAGTACACTTATCGATATACTGCCATTGTACTAGTTATATACTTCTTTTTTTTAAAGATTTTTTTGGGGGCTTTTTTCACCTTTATTGGATAGGACAGTGTAGAGGCAGGAAATTATGGAATCAATTTTGTGCCAAAATGTTCATACAATACTTTTGAAATATCAAACAAAAACGACAAATCAAAATACAAAAAAAGAAAAAAGTCAATTTTTTTAGACTGGCAAACAAATTATTCGTGTCATCGTGCAAAATATCAGTCTATTACTCTTCAGAAACCTTTTATTTTTGTTCCGCGTCTTTCTCAGTTTTGTTTGACGTAATTTATTTTGGCTGCGATTCCAGCTTTCTCGTTTGCGCTCCCTGACTTTTTGCTTGCAGTTTTGGCAGAAACTTCACGTGTGGGTGGGCTGTCCAGGAATGCATTCCCATTGGGTAACTTGTGTTTGACTGACAGCTATGCTCAGCGATTCCTCCGGAGGCTGTTGCGGCCATTTCCTACTCGGATTCTGGCGGACTGTTTGGCGAGTGACCGATCCATTGACGGTAAACAAGGATCGAGTGGACTTCAGTGGCGACTATGATATTGAATTTACACTTTGTCGAATTAATTCAATATCATAGTCGCCACTGAAGTCCACTCGATCCTTGTGTACCGTCAATGGATCGGTCACTCGCCAAACAGTCCGCCAGAATCCAAGTAGGGAATGGCTGAGCGTAGCTGTCAGTCAAACACAAGTTAGCCAATGGGAATGCGTTCCTGGACAGCCCACCCACACGTGAAGTTTGTGCCAAAACTGCAAGCAAAAAGTCAGGGAGCGCAAACGAGAAAGCTGGAATCGCAACCAAAATAAATTACGTCAAACAAAACTGAGAAAGACGCAGAACAAAAATAAAAGGTTTCTGAAGAGTAATAGACTGATATTTTGCACGATTACACGAATAATTTGTTTGCCAGTCTAAAAAAATTGACTTTTTTCTTTTTTTGTATTTTGATTTGTCGTTTTTGTTTGATATTTCAGAAGTATTGTATGAACATTTTGGCACAAAATTGATTCCATAGGAAATGAGCTGGAGAGAGAGACAGGGAGGGATCGGGAAATAACCTCGGGTCGGAATCGAACCCGGGGCCCCAGATTTATGGCATGGCGCCTTAATCGACTGAGCCACAACAGCCCTTATTTATATACTTCGAGTCCCTATTTTTAGTTTATTATTGTATACTTTAAGTATACTGTTATAAACGTTGGTTATTTCACTAGTTTACTTGTTATACTTTAAAAGTTTGCTTGGCATATTACTTGTAGCTTACTATTTATATACTGTAAATATACTCCTTAAAGTATTCTTAAAGTTTACTCACACTGTATGTACACACGAGTGTGATGCATTTACAAAATCACAAGACAGAATGTTGAAAACAAGTTTGATATATTTTCAAACATTTCAAACATTTCAAAAACAAAGACTTATGAAATCAAGTCCTTCCTTACTGGAGAAATTGATCAATAAAGTCAAGTCAAAAGTTTTTCTGTTTTTGTGTATGATTTTAAGGTACATAAAGATAATGCAATTGAGCACACATACTATATACTGTAAAGTTTTAAACTCCAGCATTATATTATATTAATATATAAATTAAATGTTAAGCATGAGTCAATGACTTGACCTTATTATGCACTTGGAGCAAGATATACTAAGTATTAGTACTTTGTGGCAGAAAAACGTATAAAGTATACTAAAGTATAAGTTTTAGTATTAAAGTATAAGTGTAAGTCTTAGTATTAATGTACTTAGTCTTAGACTTTTGTTTATACTTTTCAGTATAAGCCAAGTATACTTCACTATACTATTCTTAAGTATATAAAATATAGTTTATAAAAAGTCAACTTCAAGTATGGGGCGACACGGTGGTGTAGTGGTTAGCGCTGTCGCCTCACAGCAAGAAGGTCCGGGTTGAGCCCCGTGGCCGGCGAGGGCCTTTCTGTGCGGAGTTTGCATGTTCTCCCCATGTCCGCATGGGTTTCCTCCGGGTGCTCCGGTTTCCCCCACAGTCCAAAGACATGCAGGTTAGGTTAACTGGTGACTCTAAATTGACCGTAGGTGTGAGTGTGAATGGTTGTCTGTGTCTATGTGTCAGCCTGTGATGACCTGGCGACTTGTCCAGGGTGTACCCCGCCTTTCGCCCGTAGTCAGCTGGGATAGGCTCCAGCTTGCCTGCAACCCTGTAGAACAGGATAAAGCAGCTAGAGATAATGAGATGAGATGAACTTCAAGTATACTTCCTCAGTTTTAGTAAAAAATAAGTATACTCATAGTACACTTGAATAAACTTCTTTTTGCTAAGGGTTTTGCTTAGTCTTTAGACATCATCGCTTATCCTGTGCAGGGTCACAGGCAAGCTGGAGCCTATCCCAGCTGACTAGGGGCAAGAGTCAGGGTACACCCTGGACAAGTCAATAGGTCATCACAGGGCTGACACATAACCATTCACACTCGCTGTCAATTTAGAGCCACCAATTAGCCTAACCTGCATGTCTTTGGGGGAAACCAGAGCAAATCCACACAGAAATGGGGAAAACATGCAAACTCCACACAGAAAGGCCCCCGTCAGCCACTGGGTTCGAACCTAGAACCTTCTTGCTGTGAGGCGACAGCACTAAGCACTACACCACCATGCCACTTCCTTAGCCTTTATGTTCATTATTATATAGTAGGGGTAGAATGCAATAACAGTGCTATCTGCATATGTTTAGTGCTCCAAATATCTGTATCTGTATTTAGCTAAATGTGAAGTAGGCATGGCTTAAACTTGAAGGTTTTTGTAAGTTTCTTATTAACCCCTTCAATGCCCTTGGACGAGTCATGTACATCATGACATCTTTCACCGCTGTGCCTTATGACGTACGCTACTCGTGAGAAACACCTCCTTTTATGCACCTTACATGGCACATTACTTTTACTTCACAGTGGCACATTACTACAAATTGGCCTAGTGGTTAGCATGTCTACCTCTCAATTGTGAGTTCTATTCACGGTTGGGTCATACCAAAGACCATCATAAAAATGGTACCCAGTTACTTGGGTACCATTTTACTGGGTACCATTTTACCATTACTGGGTAACTGGTACCCATTTTACTTGGGTACCAGTTATTTTTACTCTAAAACAGTGTCTTTTGTGATTTTTCTATACAAATATTAAAAACATAAAGTTCAAAACAAGTTAGAGAAAGATTACCAAAATATCCCAATTTTGACCTATTTTTGTCCTATATGCCCGGCCCATTACAATTAATTATGGGCGGCAGCCAAGGGGTTAATTAGATATGAGCCCTCTTTAAAACTATGCCTTCAGGCACACTGGGAAACACTGGAAGAAAGGGGTACATGTCAGCAATGTTAGCACGGTCAGTGAATACTGCTTCCTCAATCTCAGCTACAACACTCGAGTTCATAATTGGTCTCTAGAAAAATAAATGAAAATAAACAAGTTGCAACCTAATTTAAACCAGCATGGCCATGATCAGGCGGTTACTAAGGATGAATGCTGTAAATGCATGTTCCTGAGCATGCTCTTTGTTTGTCCTGCAAGCTTTATATCTCACTCACACTCACATGAAAGTAAATGCATTCATATTCAGTTACATCCTTATTCTATTGAGATGCTCATTTTTGCTTACATTTCAGTGATTGTATGACGATAAATCACCAGCTTTGAAAATGATTTTTTGCTTTCCAAATGACTATTAGCTTCAGCTCCTATAGAGGAGGGCCCGACAGATTTCTCACTATGAATGTTGTAACCTTCAAAGGGTGTAGGGCATGGATATGATCACGCCAGAATGTACCACTGCCTGTATGTTTGCCATTGTGCCACAGTGTTCAAAAGTTTCTTTTCCTCCTGAAAACTGGAACATGAAAGTGCAGATACTCCATGGAAATACAAAGAGCCAATCAGATTAAAGCCTTCAAGGTTCTGAAGCTTGTGGCCAGAAAACTGTACAAAAGATATGAAATGCTCTGTGGCCAGCACTAACGCACTTGCATTCGCATAAACAATAGAGCCACACTGTGGGCATTGTATTTGTTTTTGTGACTGTGTGTGAAAGTACAAGGTTATACTTTGATGTTCAATTGTTGACCTGCTCACTGAGGAAGGCCACCCAATGGACCCAAACATAAAAATAAACAGTGAAGACACTGCAGAAGAGAGACATCAGCACCAGCCTGCCTGGGCTATTGTCCACATTCAGACAAAGAGTGGACGTCATTGTTTCTTTTCTAGCTGACCTTCACATTTCCCAGTGGGCTCAACCCCCCGTATAACCATTCATCGGCCCATGGCACCAAACCCTTTGGTCTCCTCCTCATTCTCACCAAAAA
Organism: Neoarius graeffei; assembly: GCF_027579695.1. Taxonomy (NCBI): domain Eukaryota; kingdom Metazoa; phylum Chordata; class Actinopteri; order Siluriformes; family Ariidae; genus Neoarius; species Neoarius graeffei. Next base: position 27,036,531 of record NC_083585.1, read on the forward strand.
CAAAGGCCCTCTCTTGTAGCCTGTGCAAAAACAATGAGAAATGTTTGTTGAAGTAGATACCCATACTTAGCAAGCAGGGCAGTAAAGAACTGATAAAAGTATCTCATATATGGTTCTCAAACGCCAGGGTGAAGAGGAAGTAAATTTTTTTTTAATCGTCATCCATCTTCAAACAGTCCATAAAAAACTCTCTAAAGCTTGTTGTGTGACAAGTAACAAGTGGTATCGTAACTGTTCTGCCTTCAACATCAATATCCTAAATATCTTAAATGGATACTATTTGGTCTTGTAAATACTTACCCTAACTTGCAACAGATGTGGGCTGTACTCTTGCATTAGTAGATGGCACATCTATCTACCTATCGAAGATTTCTGGTTCAATTAGCTGCTCGGTGTAATCTTCTAGAGCTCATATGTTATATGAATAATGTGTACAAAATAATTCCATGAACCTTAGATTGTGTACATATTTCATGCGCTTGGCATGCTCTAAATCAGACATTCTGAAGTTGTGAAAGATTGGACTACACTTGGCAACTCCCTGAAGCTGTACAGCAGCTGTGTGGGTTAGTAATCGGTTACATGTGAAAAGACACACAATAAAGCACCTACTGAGGAAAAAACACAATTGGTTATAGTTCTGGACTATAAGACTGACGCATTCCTATGATATGGCAAGGACAAGTCTTCTAATGACATAATGATAAGCAACTCGGGCTGAAAATCCGAACCTGAGTCGTTCCGGCTGTCTGTGAGGCATCATAGTTTCACGCAAATGTGGTTGTTACCCTCAAGAGCATACAGTTAGGGGAAAGGGTTTGACTGGGAGAGCTGCAACATCCAGACTTTTCCAAGGCGCTATAAAAGTGTCATTGGCTGTAGTAAAGAATAAGACTGTAAAAAAAAAACTATGGAGAGCGAATATTATCAGCTTGAGTGTCTCTTACCAGGGAAAATCCCTTTGTGTCTCTGCATGTGACTAATTATAGCTGGTGAGCCATGCCAGAATGGAGTAAAATAAAGCCCTAAGTGTCTGTATATCAAATAAAAGGTGACAGATAAGTTAGCTCTGTTTTCACTTAATCATGGGTGGGTGGAAGTTAATTGGTGTCTATATTTTAAAAAAAGATAAAAGAATTTATACATGGCGCCTGAAAAATGCACGTCTAGAAAAAAGTAAGCCGTGGATGATAATTAAAAAGGAATGCACTATAAAGACGGTAATGATTTATACAAGGGGAAGACACAGACAGATGTGCTGAAAGGATGTCAGATCCCTGAAACAGCACTCTGCATCCAGAGATCTGAGAAGTCAGAACAGGGAGGTGGGTTGGATGATTCATAGAAGACAGTGACAGTATATAGAGACAGACAGCGTTATTTCTGAGTCAGCAGGCAATGGACAGCCTTCATGAACCACCTTGCATTCAGAATCGTAAACGCAGCTGTAGCGCCACTGCTTCCTTCCAGACTTACTCCCCCTTTCAACTAAAGCCAATCTCTGTCTCAGGCCGCCACTGTATCACTGGGCTGGAAATTCTGCCGCAAAAGGGAGAAGAGTGTAAAACTATGCTTTTGACTTGTAGAAAACTCAAGATAAAGCAGGAGAAAAGGAGAAATTGCCTGTTGTGGATGTCTTAAATGGCCCTTTTCCACTGCCTGGTACCAGCTCGACTCGACTCTACTCAACTTTTTTGGTTTTCCATTGGGCCAAAGTCATGGATAGTACCCGGTAACCAGTACTTTTTTTTTTTGTATCACCGCCATCAAGGTTCCAAGCAAGCTGAGGAGATACCAAAAGATGAAGTGAAAACTTTGCAGACTACTGATTAGTCAGAGAGAATCATATCACTGCATCATCATTGTGTGAGACAGGACGTCCTGAACAAACCCTCCATTTTTAAATAGCCTTATACAGGTTTAGTTAAAATTATATTAACATTTAAATGGTAGAAACCATTTATTCACAAAACATACATCATACGTGCAAGATGATTTACAGGACGGTCTCAACCTGTTTGCCATCATGTTCAACACACAAAGACCAGCGAGCAACAGTACCATTTAAAGCCTGGACACATATTTCGTGTGGAATAGATGATGCCACAGTCCTTATTCTGTCCTTGAGGTCATTGATATCATGAACTTTCCTGCAATACACATGCTCTTTCACCATACCCCATAACCAGAAATCACAGGGCGTCAAATCAGGGGAGTGTGGAGGCCATGGCAATGGTCCGCCGCGACCTATCCATCGACCTGGAAATGTGTGGTCAAGATAAGCATGAACAGTATGGCCAAGACGCGGCGGTGCGTCATCCTGTTGGAAATACCCCGCCAATCGGATCTGTAGTGGAAGTTCATCATGGCGTACTGCTGCACCATCTGTAAGTAGACGTCTGACGTCACTGTTGGGGTGTCAAAAAAGTAGGGCCCAATTACGCCAGCAGCGGTCACGGCGCACCACACATTCAGGAGAAAAATAATCCATTAGTATTAACATAATTTTGACTAACCCTGTATTTATTTATTTATTTATTTATTTATTATACCTCGTTGATTGTATGTGTTTTCTCACTGGTCATTTAAAATTATCCACCCTGTACTGATATTTTGCCGAACCCTTCGGACCCTTGAAACGTGTATGAGTAGTAGTATTAATAATGATAAAGATGTTTCTGTTTGTGTCGCACTGACAGTGACATCACTGCGGTGTTATGCGTCGTCGCTATGACGACCAGCTGTAGTGGAAAATGAACTGCTGATACAAAAAATGAGTAGAGTCAAGTCCAGACAAGTTGAGTTGAGCTATGCAGTGGAAAAGGGCCAAAACTGTCTCCATGAAGATACTCAAATGACCATCTAGTACCGTAACTATACATCAACATCATCTAGTTAATACTGTTACTCTAGTTCATGATGCAGTGCAAAACTAGATGCATGCGGACAAAACATATGGTCTGGGTCATCATAAAGAGTGGGACTATTGTACACTGAAAGAGCATTAAGCATTACAAATGGGCTGCAATTGCTTTATTGTCGTACTTGCAGCCACTTTTTGGCTTTTGTTCTAAAATAAGTCTTCAAAGGACCCGAGCCTGTTCCAGTTCTTGGCAAAATGTTAAAAATACCACAAGAGAAGAGGCATGGCTTAGAAAACTGCCAGAGTGTTAATGAAATATCATTCTCCTGATACAAAAAGCACAGGACAAACTACAGATGTATATCGTCTGTAGTCATGTTGTGGGATACTGTGCAGAGAACTGGGAAGATCATCATCATTCCTTTTGTTGGGGTTTAGAAAAAAAAAAGGAAATGAAGATTCAGGTTATTCCATTTACATGCTCATGAGGATGGGCGTTGCTTTCCTGAGAAGAGGAAAAAGTAAGGCATAGGCTGCTTGTCAATGTCTCTCTACAGCAGAGGTGTGAGCGATGAGTGTTTTCAAAGTAAACATGTAACTTTCTCATTCAAGGCCGTACACATAAACTTAACATCATAGCGTATTCCCATTCTTCCCTGTGATTCCAAATGGTGAAACCTCATCATGTGAAGACTCCCAGGGTTGCTATCTAAAAAATATATTTTCCCTGTGATACACAACAATATTCAAGATAAACAAGTAGCCGGGAAACGACAGGAATCTCTTTCAGGGGAAATATTTCCATGTTTTGCTTTGACACAGATATTAGCAGGAGTGCTAGGCCAGAATACGTGACTGTCATGTTTTGCCAAGTTCTACATATATGTATCCAACAGGTCCATGGTGTGTTTACACAGAAAATAACCAGGAGTTGGGTGCTTTTCCAAGAGACAGCATTTGGCAGACAATCCACTCTGTGTTGCTAAGCTTTAGCACAGGTGCATATAGAGCAAACTTTTTTTTGGACAAACAGTCCATTTTGATAAACCAATCCATATGTGATCAGAATTCTTCATCTCAGTGGTACCTGGCATGCTCAGTCTTTGACATAGTTTAAGGATTTGGGCTTTGGTGTTTGTATTGTAGGGCAGCGCTCTCAGTGTTTGTACTGCAATCAAAGAGCACGTTATATGCATATAAATAAGAAAACTTGCAAAAATCTATTATGTTCTCTGAGTTTTAATGATGATTCATGTCCTTGTGCTGGCACAAACCAGGGACAATTCTTGGCACGTGAAAGCAATTGAGCACCAAAGCTCAATCTGACTCTGATGACTGCCATCCCTGGCATGACAGCTAATAAAGCAATTTATTCCAGGCTCAAGTAACTCTCTGAATATAGAGCAGGCCATGTTTTATTTCTGAGCCCTGAATAGCCAGCATTCCAGTCGTTAAGAAAATAAAGTCCGTTGAGCAAGATGGGCCGGAGAGCAGGGCCAATGCTCCGGGAGACTGTTTGCACTTTTATCTCCAAGCAGATCTGTTTCTGAAGGCTTTTAACCAAGCCTCCCTGACTCCAAAGAGAAAGGCTCTGAGCTACAGCTAAGATAATAAATCAGAGGGACAGGAATGCATTCGGGAATTTAATGCATATAAATATTGTGTAACTGTGAACCATAAAGGATGGTCCATAAAATGTAGATTAATGATGAATAATAAAGTTTAAAGTCAAATTGCTAGTCAAAGGAATAGGTTTCTGATTACAGGATCACATTACACAGCTCAACATTATTCTGACAAATGAAATCCGTTAGCATGAAACCTACCATGATGCCAAAAAAGTAGGCTATTTATCTTTTTAAAAAAAAGTTCTTATTATACACAAGTGAAGAAATTTTCACTTACTTATGATGTCTTTCTTAGCTTAGCAGGATGTAGGGACATTGATCAAGATGTCAGCTAAGAAAGACATCGAAACGTCATAAGTAAATGAAAATTTCTTCACTTGTGTATAATAAGAACTTTAAGATTAGTAACCAACTAACTGGATGAAACTTTTCGAGATTATTAGTAGGCTATTTAATTTAAAAATATAAAACGGAGGAATTATAAACGGAGTCATTTTTGGTTGCAACAGTTAAAGAGCTTCATGACAAAGAGTTAAAGGAAAACATGCTGTTTACTACTTTGACATGCTATTTACTAGGCTGTGGTGGGACAGCAGTATACTATGCGTGCAGAAGAATTTACCCCCTACTGATATCCTGTAGAACTGTAGATAAGTGAGTGAAGAGCAGAGGTTCTTGTCTTAACTGACAGAACTTTCTATTGTTCTTAACTACTGGGGTCCTGTAGTTCTTGAAGAATAGTCAGGGCGACCATGTTTTATTTTATTTTGTTTTGTTTGTCGTTATAAGCTAGTGCTGGAAAGTACAACAGGTTATTATCGAAGTTGTTATATTTATCACTGAGGTCTTATGGTTTGACTAATTGAATTGTTTCAATCCAGATCTCAATAACTCACAAACTAGCTATTAATGTGGACTTGGACCTCATGTTGGTGGAAATTTCAGAAATAATAATAATAATAAAAAAACACGTTGAAATAATGAGGCTCATAGTTAAATAGTCAGATTATGTTCAGAAGGGGGTGCAAAGAGTTTGAGAAGCTCTGGTGTAAAGAGCTGCACCATACAGAAGGAGGAGTTGATTCATAGCCTACTGATTCAGAGTGGGAATCGGTTCAGGAAGTGAATAAAGTTATAGAGATATGGATTAGTGTTTGGCTGTTTTGGTTTGAATAAACCCTTAACACAACACAACACCAGATGTTTAATAGCTTTAATTAAAACTAAACAGTCTGTATCTTACCCATAAGAGTAAACACACTACTGGATGTGTTTGACAATAAGTGTGTGTGTGTGTGAGATACCAGGGAAAGTTTTCCTTTGCATCCTTGTAGGTATTTAACTGGCACGAGCGCTATCAAGATGCTATCTTACCTTCACAGGTGTGCAAGTCATCAAAGGTCCCGAAGTCGCGCTGCTGCTGCTGCTGTGTCCAGCTGTGGCGTGTCCTTCCTCTGGAAAACCTTTTCCGCGTCCGTCAATGGAATAACGTTCCCAGTCAGGGCGCATTAGTGGGAATCTGTGTGTAACACTGATGGCGCAGGGAAGCAGAAGAACAGCTGTGTTGTCCGCTGCGCCTCACGCGCACGGATTGAAAGAGCTCCACACAGCTGTGTGCGTTCAGCTCGCGCTGCTCAGGAAACCGGACTGAACCTCTGAACGCCCACTAACGGCTAAAGGCCACACGTCACTCCAGAGCTCACACTCTCCGCCGCTTACAGCGACACGAAAGCGTGGAAAGGGCGCCGGAATTCACTCGTTTGCCCTGTTTTCCAGCTTTCATCTGTAGCGTTTGGTTTGGCAGGAAACCAGGTGGAGAAGACGCACGTGCGCGCAGTTTTCATTAAGGAAGGAAGAGTGGTGCGCGGGCGGCACGGTGGTGTAGTGGTTAGCGCTGTCGCCTCACAGCAAGAAGGTCCTGGGTTCGAGCCCCGGGGCCGGCGAGGGCCTTTCTGTGTGGAGTTTGCATGTTCTCCCCGTGTCCGCGTGGGTTTCCTCCGGGTGCTCCGGTTTCCCCCACAGTCCAAAGACATGCAGGTTAGGTTAACTGGTGACTCTAAATTGACCGTAGGTGTGAATGTGAGTGTGAATGGTTGTCTGTGTCTATGTGTCAGCCCTGTGATGACCTGGCGACTTGTCCAGGGTGTACCCCGCCTTTCGCCCGTAGTCAGCTGGGATAGGCTCCAGCTTGCCTGCGACCCTGTAGAAGGATAAAGCGGCTAGAGATAATGAGATGAGATGAGTGGTGCGCGACTACCGGTCCTCGAGCCATAGGATTTTCTGGTCGCCTCACAGCAAGAAGGTCCGGGTTCGAGCCCCGTGGCTGACAAGGGCCTTTCTGTGTGGAGTTTGCATGTTCTCACCATGTCTGTGTGGGTGTCCCCCACAGTCCAAAGACATGCAGGTTAGGTTAACTGGTGACTCTAAATTGACCGTAGGTGCGAGTGTGAATGGTTGTCTGTGTCTATGTGTCAGCCCTGTGATGACCTGGCGACTTGTCCAGGGTGTACCCTGCCCTTCGCCTGTAGTCAGCTGGGATAGGCTCCAGCTTGCCTGCGACCCTGTAGAACAGGATAAAGCGGCTAGAGATGAAATTGACCGTAGGTGTGAATGGTTGTTCGTCTCTGTGTCAACCCTGCGATGACCTGGCGACTTGTCCAGGGTGTACCCCGCCTTTTGCCCGTAGTCAGCTGGGATAGGCTCCAGCTTGCCTGCGACCCTGTAGAAGGATAAAGCGGCTAGAGATAATGAGATGAGAGTTATGTGCTACTCTGTGTTGGTCTATCACATAAAATCTCAATAAAAAACTTTTAAGTTCGTGGTTGTAAGGTGGAAAAATGTGAAAAAGTTCAAGGGGTATGAATACTTTTGCAAGGCACTGTATATCTAATTGACCACTCAATGCCAGCCAATAGTGTTTTTAATTACTGTACCTTTAGGGGTACAATGGCTTGTCATTGGGGCAGTACAATCAAAGGTACTTATTTATACCTTCTATATACTGCTTGGGAACATGTACCTTCTTGCCCTAAAATGGTACAGATAGTTACCTTGAGGTCCATGTCTGTTTTCCCCCCAAAGACATGCAGGTTAGGCTAATTGGTGGCTCTAAATTGACTGTAGGTGTGAATGGTTGTGTGTGTGTGTGTGTGTGTGTGTGTGTGTGTGTGTGTGATGATGTGGCGACTTGTCCAGGGTGTACCCCACCTTTCGCCCGTAGTCAGCTGGGATAGGCTCCAGCTTGCCTGAAACCCTGTAGAACAGGATAAGCAGCTACAGATAATGGATGGATGGGTGGATGAAAAATAAAATGCTCTGTTTCTGGCAGCACGGTGGTGTAGTGGTTAGCACTGTTGCCTCACGGCAAGAAGGTCTTGGGTTCAAGCCCAGTGGCTGACAAGGGCCTTTCTGTGTGGAGTTTGCATGTTCTCACTGTGTCTGTGTGGGTTTTCTCCGGGTGCTCCGGTTTCCCCCACAGTTCAAAGACATGCAGGTTAGACTAATTGGTGGCTCTGAATTGACCATGGTGGTGTAGTGGTTAGTGCTGTCGCCTCACAGCAAGAAGGTCCGGGTTCGAGCCGAGGGCCTTCCTGTGAGGAGTTTGCATGTTCTCCTCTGGGTGCTCTGGTTTCCCCCACAGTCCAAAGCCATGCAGGTTAGGTTAACTGGTGGCTCTAAATTGACCGTAGGTGTGAATGTGAGTGTGAATGGTTGTCTGTGTCTATGTGTCAGCCCTGTGATGACCTGGCGACTTGTCCAAGGTGTACCCCGCTTTTCGCCCGTAGTCAGCTGGGATAGGCTCCAGCTTGCCTGCGACCCTGTAGAACAGGATAAAGTGGCTAGAGGTGACATTGACCATAGGTGTGAATGGTTGTTCATCTCTGAGTCAGCCCTGCGATGACCTGGCGACTTGTCCAGGGTGTACCCCGCCTTTCGCCCGTAGTCAGCTGGGATAGGCTCCAGCTTGCCTGCGACCCTGTAGAACAGGATAAGCAGCTGCAGATAATGGATGGATGAAAAATAAAAATGCTCTGTTTCTGGCAGCACAGTGGTGTAGTGGTTAGCACTGTCGCCTCACAGCAAGAAGGTCCTGGGTTCAAGCCTGGTGGCTGGCGAGGGCCTTTCTGTGTGGAGTTTGCATGTTCTCACCATGTCTGTGTGGGTTTCCTCCGGGTGCTCCGGTTTCCCCCACAGTCCAAAGACATGCAGGTTAGGTTAACTGGTGACTCTAAATTGACCGTAGGTGTGAATGTGAGTGTGAATGGTTGTCTGTGTCTATGTGTCAGCCCTGTGATGACCTGGCGACTTGTCCAAGGTGTACCCCGCCTTTCGCCCGTAGTCAGCTGGGATAGGCTCCAGCTTGCCTGCGACCCTGTAGAACAGGATAAAGTGGCTAGAGGTGAAATTGACCGTAGGTGTGAATGGTTGTTCATCTCTGAGTCAGCCCTGCGATGACCTGGCGACTTGTCCAGGGTGTACCCCGCCTTTCGCCCGTAGTCAGCTGGGATAGGCTCCAGCTTGCCTGCGACCCTGTAGAACAGGATAAGCAGCTACAGATAATGGATGGATGAAAAATAAAAATGCTCTGTTTCTGGCAGCACAGTGGTGTAGTGGTTAGCACTGTCGCCTCACAGCAAGAAGGTCCTGGGTTCGAGCCTGGTGGCTGGCAAGGGCCTTTCTGTGTGGAGTTTGCATGTTCTCACCATGTCTGTGTGGGTTTCCTCAGGGTGCCCTGGTTTCCCCCAAAGGCATGCAGGTTAGGGTAGTTGGTGGCTCTAAATTGACCGTGAATGGTTGTTTGTCTCTGTGTCAGCCCTGCAATGACCTGGCGACTTGTCCAGGGTGTACTCCGCCTCTCACCCATAGTCAGCTGGGATAGGGTCCAGCTTGCCTGCAACCCTGTAGAACAGGATAAGTGGCTACAGATAATGGATGGATTTTCTATTCTTGAAATTCCCACTGACTGAACACATTAGGTCTGAGTTGACTTTCATGCTTGGACCCCTAAATACACTGTCAGAAATAGGTTTATAGTAGGAGTCCATTTCTGTCCCCTTAGGTGGGTTAGCTCAGTTGGTTAGCATGTGGTATTAATAATGCCAAGGGTTTGATCCCTGGATGGACCACAGGAGTATTTGGGTGGTGTAGTGGTTAGCACTGTTGCCTCACAGCAAGAAGGTTCTGGGTTTGAGCCCTTTCTGTGTGGAGTTTGCGTGTTCTCCCTGGGTGCACTGTTTTCCCCCAAAGACATGCAGGTTAGGCTAATTGGTGGCTCTAAATTGACTGTAGGTATGAATGGTTTTGTGTGTGTGTGTGTGTGTGTGTGTGTGTGTGGTGATGTGGTGACTTGTCCAGGGTGTACCCCACCTCTTGCCCATAGTCAGCTGGGATAGGCTCCAGCTTGCCTGTGACCCTGCACAGGATAAGCAGTTACGGATAATGGACGGATGGTTAGGTAAACATGGGGCAGCCATGGCCTGAGGTTGGGCTTTGACTAAGGCACCTAACATCTGTTTCCCTGGGTGCTGTAGCATAGCTGCCCACTGCTCTGGGCATATGTATGTGTTCACTGCTTTAGGCGGGTTAAATTTGTGATAAATAAAAGCTTCTGTTTGGCTAAGGTATACTAATTTACCCCCTAAAGGCTCATTATTGGACCTCAAGGTAACTATCTGTACCATTTTAGGGCAAGAAGGTACATATATGTTCCCAAGCAGTATATAGAAGGTATAAATAAGTACCTTTGATGGTACTGCCCCAATGACAAGCCATTGTACCCCTAAAGGTACAGTAATTAAACAGTATTGGCTGGCATTGAGTGGTCAATTAGATATATTCCATTCAGCTAGCATGATACTGAACGAGTTGAAGATGAGTTCAATATCATGTTAGCTGAATGGAATATATCTGATATACCATGAAAAAAGCCAGCCAATATTATTAGTATTATTATTATTATTATTATACATGTACACTCTCTTTTCCAGTTTTTCAATGTCCATTGGTATGTTTTTCTCTTGTAAATATGTGTGAAGAATATCTAATGAAGTTTTGGTAGTCTTTCTGGTGTCCGACCAACGCATCTTTCTCTTTCCCAGTGAACAAAGAAATGCTTCTGCTCATGCACAGCAGAAAGCATCATGTTGTCTTGACAACCATGCAGTATCATAAACCATATTCAATACTCATTCTCCATTGGGTAGAGTGATGTAATGCATGTAGGATAAGCGATATGCTAACAATATTGCATGCTGTCAAACCACATGAATGAAACCTGCTCGAAGGGAATAGAATACATGTTTTTATTCTATCGAAAAAGTGTCCTGTATGTATAATAATGTGCTTTATTTTCTGAGAGTGTATAATAACTTTGATTGACAGAGATATTTGTTTGGCATGCTTGCATCTGGTTTTGGCTAGTTTGCTTGCTACTTGTTTTGGCTAGTTCCAGTTCCACCTAAATCCTTGAAACTTATCTTCACTCTCTATTTTTCATAAGGCTATCCTGATCAGTAATGTAATACTGCATCACCCAATGAAGCTACACTATCACACTCAGATAACTAGGCTTCTTGAATCACATCTAGGGTGACCAGACGTCCCGGTTTTACCGGGACAGTCCCAATTTGGGGTTGTGTGTCCCGAGTCCCGACAAAAGTCTGTCGGGACACGGATATGTCCCGGTTTTCGCCACTCACGACGTTTGCGACTGAGCAGCGTGGGAATCATTAGCGCAGAAATGTCTGCATTTACTATTTTGATGAATTGACAGGAATCGCAAGCTTTCCTGGTTACTGCCCCCTGGCCCTGTGGCATGGGTGTTTATTTAGCCACATTATTCCAGACAACAGAACGTGTTGCCATGCAACAATAAAATAAACATTAACTGGCGCGATTGTTCTTTGTCTAGCAGCTAGCAGCAGTAATGCCGCAGCAATTATGCCGAAAAGAAAATGTACCTTTTCCAAAGATTTACAGGGCACCTACCCCTTCCTCCGAGAACAATGCGCATGAAGCCTACTGCACACACTGTAAGTGCTTTGTTCCTGTACTGAGTTGGGTAGCCTATGCTGCAAATGCTGTGCGCTCCTGTGGGGGCTTTCCTCGGGCTGTCACCCTCTCCTCCTTTATTGCTGTTTTGTTTGAGTGTATATTTACGGAAGCCGCGAGACCCTTCATATAATCTTTTTTTATTCACCTTGTTATCCCGAGATAACGACATAATTAATTCAGGATCTCGAGAAAACAAAACCGTTATTTCATGATCTCAGCTGGATCACTGTATCTCCGTCGGTAGAGACGAAGCCGGGCCAGTCTTCTGCAGAGGTGCCATGGACTAATTTTGAAATTATCCCTGATTAAAAGACTTAATGCAATCTCTCCCTGTGTCAACCCCTGATCAAAATATTGCCTTATTAGGTGATCGATTATTCCAGACATTCTAATGACCAAAGTTGCGTCTATACAGAATGAGAAATAGCCCCAAAGTCAGCATATCACAAGTCTCTTGGCGCACCTGAATGAACCATTTCTCAGCTGTTTACTCGAGATCATGAAATAATTGTTTTGTTTTCTCGAGATCTCGGAATAAAGGTTTTGTTTTCTCGAGATCTCGAATTAGTTGTGTTGTTTTCTCGAGATCCTGAATTAATTATGTCGTTATCTCGGGATAACAAGGTGAATAAAAAAAAGGATTATATGAAGGGCCTCTCTTGGCTTCCGTAGTATATATTCTCAAATCACTTGTCTCTTTTTTGTTTCTGTTTAACATACCATTCTGACAGTTTGGCCATATTGCTGTGTTGAACAGCTTGTTGCACCTTCCATTAAAGTGTTCACTTTTGTACACATCATCTTGCTTTATTCATTCAGTTGTGGGGAATGGTTAGTAAGGTTGATTCTGACCTAGGCTATGTTGAGGTCACATATCTACTTTTTAAGTTCATGCTATAGTGCATACAATTTTTGAGATATAGCCTACATGTGCATATGCATTCTTCTTGGTGTTCTCACAAACAGGTGAAATAAATCAGTTTAAATTTGGTCTATGGACATAGCCTGGCCTATTCTCAGCCATTACAAAATCTGCTATCTGACCATAATTTAACTGATCTGTATACCACTATGCTACTAGATAACAAAATGCAATCTGGTCACCCTAATCACATCTTCCAATCATATCACTACACCACACTTTGAAATGTGGATATCTACTCATGTTTGTCTCTCAATAAACTGAGGAAGATCTCTGAACAGCCATGTCTTTGGGTCGGTGACTGTTGCTTCTGGGTTGATCCGTGAGGTAGAATCTCCTAGACAGTAGAGGACTACATTTCTAGATCAAACTTTGTCAATTCATCTTTCTTCAGTACAGACAAATCAAAACCTATCATTGATAATGTGACATTTCCCACCAATGTAACTCATCTCTAGCCGCTTTATCCTGTTCTACAGGGTCGCAGGCAAGCTGGAGCCTATCCCAGCTGACTACGGGCGAAAGGCGGGGTACACCCTGGACAAGTCGCCAGGTCATCACAGGGCTGACACATAGACACAGACAACCATTCACACTCACATTCACACCTACAGTCAATTTAGAGTCACCAGTTAACCTAACCTGCATGTCTTTGGACTGTGGGGGAAACCGGAGCACCCGGAGGAAACCCACGTGGACACGGGGAGAACATGCAAACTCCGCAAGAAAGGCCCTCATTGGCCATGGGGCTCGAACCCGGACCTTCTTGCTGTGAGGCGACAGCGCTAACCACTACACCACTGTGCCGCCCACCAAGGTAACTAAACAGGAAAAAAAAAGTTATGTCTGCTGTTATTATATGAGGGATGAAACATTCACAAGGCTATAGTGAAGGGCAGGACCAGCTCTTCGAGGATGGAGCTTCATCTCTCTGATGTAGTGAGATCTAGTTCTGACATGATATTGTAGTCTAGGATGTGCACTTCTTGTAGAAATCAAGGGAACTGAACTGATGTGTAGGCTATATAATTAGATGGTTTTATAATCTGCTGTGTATTCCCCAGGGGCTGTAACTGTAGCTTTTTGTGGTCCCTTGACTATTTCAACAATGCACTGAGATCATCTGAGGTGCAACATGATGCAAACCAAGTGGTAATAACAAGAACAGAAGACTCAACCTAACCACAGAGTTTCTAGTTACAAAATAGACAAACATAAACTAATTAAGAGCTTAGTAATTAATTGTTGGCTTAATTCCAGAGCACAATATGTCTTTGTTTTACTACTCTGGCACTAGTTAGTTAAGCCAATCATTCTTCACTCATGTTTGCCTTCTCCATCATCATTAGTCCTCCATAACTGTTTTGACAACTTCCTTGACTATTCATAATCTAAAAAGTATTACACTAATGGGATTGCTGATGGCCAAGACATGCAACCTGAAATTCTTACTGCTGACAGTTTAATTTCTTCATTCTATGCTTTGTGTTGGTATACTAAAGTCGAACATTTAACATGCTCAAATCACTGTGTTGCTGTTCCCTACCTTCATCATACCTTCTGGTAGGAGAATAAAATGTTTGGGTCATTCTTTCATTGTCTATACCGCTTATCTATTGAGGGACATGGGAGCGCTGGAGGGGCGGCATGGTGGTGTAGTGGTTAGCACTGTCACCTCGCAGCAAGAAGGTCCTGGGTTTGAGCTCAGCGGCTGGCGAGGGCCTTTCTGTGTGGAGTTTGCAGGTTCTCCCCGTGTCTGTGTGGGTTTCCTCCAGGTGCTCCGGTTTCCCCCAAAGACATGCAGGTTAGGCTAATTGGTGGTTCTAAAGTGAGTGTGAATGGTTGTTTGTCTCTGTGTCAGCTCTGCGATGACCTGGCGACTTGTCCAGGGTGTACCCCGCCTCTCTTTATCTACTTTTAGGACTTGTGTGAAAATCTGATGATGTTTTAGGTCATATTTATGCAGAAATATAGAAAATTCTAAAGGGTTCACAAACTTTCAAGCACCACTGTATGAAGATTGACTTATTAATCCTAAGCTCGTTTCTGATGTGAGTCGTTTTGTTCATTAATACAAGTGCAAATGTCATATTCATAATGCTGGAAGTTCCCATAAGAAATTTATATGAAAAGCTGTGGGGCTAGCATTTGTACCTTCCCTTAGGACTGGGAGTTCATTCAACATCCCAAAAAATGCAACTTACTTGTTCGATGTTTTATGACTTTTACCTGACATCAGGCGCAATTAATTATGTAGGAACTTAAATGTGTTACTGTACTATTATGATAAGCCTATCCTGTCCTTTAACCTGTCCTTAACACAGCCCCCTGCTAGCTGTGAGGCCCTGAGCAGATATTCAATTTGCTTATGTGCAGAGCTGAACCTTGAAACGATAAATGGTTCAGTGCACAGTAGTCATTTAGCCAAGAAAAATAAGTGTGTGTGTGTGTGTAATTGGTCTTAAACACAGCCCAAGGAGTCATAAATTGCACCTTCAAGTCATGGCTAAAGTATGAATTTCTCAAAATATTTAGATTAAGTAGATTGTTTAAACATTTAGAATAATAGTTAGATGTTTATTGCTTTATTCGCATACAAGTGTTATCATACAAAACCCAGAACTTTGTCTTTGATTATTAAAATGGATTAGATTGGTCATTGCACAAACATTCAAACACGTAAGCAAACGGGGGGGACGGGTTAACTGGAAGTTAGTTTTGTGTCTTAGCCAAAGCAATATACTGCCATACTAAGTAGAATGACAAAAAAGAAGAAGAAAAAAAAGTCATTCGGTTTGAGAAAGTGACGTACTATTTCGAAATGTTACTCAGTATGGTAGCATCTGGTTTGACGTGTAGCCAGAGTAAAATGACTTCATTATGTGTCACACCTTTCTTTGGAACATCTCTGTATTTCACACAGGAAAATCCCAGTGTTGCATGGCCTTGTACATATTTTGCTGATCTTAAATACATGCAGTAGCTGTTAGGCTTACTGCAGCATCAGTTCCAGCTCTGAGCCAGGAAATTTCAGACAGTACCAGTGAAGTGAGGCAGTGAATTCATATTGTCTTTTGACCAAACAGATGTTCAGGTACATTAGATGACTAAAAAGGTCAAAAGAAGAATGGTTAGAGACAGATTTGGGACTAAAAGGTTGCCGGTTCGATTCCCTGGACCAGCAGGAATGGCTGAAGTGCCTGCGAGCAAGGCACCAAACACCCACTCTTCATGTTTTCAGTTGAATGTTGGAAACTTTAAATTAAGGGATTGTGCCAAAAGCAACTCCATCAATGGAGCCCTGTATGAGAAATATGAATGATGAGCATAGTTCCATTCATAAATTAGAACATTTAGACTCAGTAACAAACATTTTGTTTGCTGGGCAGCACAGTGGTGTAGTGGTTAGCACTGTCACCTCACGGAAAGAAGGTTCTGGGTTTGAGCCCAGTGGCCAACAGGGGCCTTTCTGTGTGGAGTTTGCATGTTCTCCCCGTGTCTGTGTGGGTTTTCTCCCACAGTTCAAAAACATGCAGTTAGGTTAACTAGTTACTCTAAATTGTCCATAAGTGTGAATGGTTGTTTCCCAAGCCTGGAAATTGGAGGGTTGCAGCAGGAAGGGCATCCGGTGTAAAACTATGCTCCAATTAATATGACGTGGATCAATAGGGTCCACGTGGCAGTGACCCAGACATAAGTGGTGAGTGAGTGAATAAACATTTTGTTTGTTCACAGGCTTTTTATAGGCAATATAAGATTCAACAGATACAGTGCCTTGCAAAAGTATTCATCCCCCTTGGTGTTTGTCCTGTTTTATCCCATTACAAGCTGGAATTAAAATGGATTTTGGGGGGCTTAGCACCATTTGATTTACACAACATGCCTACAACTTTAAGGGTGCACATTATTTTTTATTGTGACACAAACAATAATTAAGATGAAAAAACAGAAATCAAGAGTGTATATAAGTATCCCCCCCCCCCCCCCCCCAAAAAAAAAGTTAATACTTTATAGAGCCACCTTTTGCTACAATTACAGCTGCAAGTCTCTTGGGGTTTTAGCTTAGCACATCTAGCCACTGGGATTTTTGCCCATTCCTCAAGGCAAAACTGCTCCAACTCCCTCAAGTTAGATGGGTTGTGTTGGTGTACAGCAATCTTCAAGTTATGCCACAGATTCTCGATTGGATTGAGGTCTGGGCTTTGATTAGACCATTCCAAGACATTTAAATGTTTCCCTTTAAACCACTCCAGTGTAGCTTTAGCAGTACGTTTAGGGTCATTGTCCTGCTGGAACATGAACCTTCATCCCAGTCTCAAACCTCTGGCTGACTCAAACAGGTTTTCCTCCAGAATTGCCCTGTATTTAGTGCCATCCATCTTTCTTTCAGTCCTGACCAGCTTTCCTGTCCTTACAGATGAAAAATATCCCCACAGCATGATGCTGCCACCACCATGCTTCACTGTAGGAATGGTGTTCTCAGGGTGATGGGTTTACGCCACACATGGCTTTTCCCATGATGGCCAAAAAGATCAATTTTAGTCTCATTTGACCAGAGAATCTTCTTCCATGTGTTTGGAGAGTCTGCCACATGCTGTTGGGCAAACTCCAAACATGATTTTTTTAAAGCAGTGACTTTTTTTTTGGCCACTCTTCCATAAAGCCCCACTCTGTGGGGTGTACAGCTTAAAGTGGTCCTATGGACAGAAACTTCCATCTCCACTGTGGATCTGTGCAGCTCCTTCAGCGTTATCTTTGCTGTCTTTGTTGCATCCCTGATTAATGCCCTCCTTGCCCAGTCTGTGAGTTTTGGTGGGCAGCCTTCTCTTGTCAGGTTTGTAGTGGTGCCATATTCTTTCCATTTTGCTATAATGGATTTAATGGTGCTCCGTGGGATATTCAAAGTCTGGGATATTTTTTATAACCCAACCCTGATCTATACTTCTCCACAACTTTGTCTCTGACCTGTTTGGAGTGCTCCTTGGTTTTCATGTTGCTTGCTTAGTAGTGTTGCAGAGTCAGGGTCCTTCGAGAACAGGTTGATTTATACAGACATCATGTGACAGATCATGTGACACTTTGATTGCACACAGGTGGCTCTTAATCAACTAATTATGTGACTTATGAAGTGAATTGGGGGCGGCACAGTGGTGTAGTGGTTAGCGCTGTCGCCTCACAGCAAGAAGGTCCGGGTTGAGCCCCGTGGCCGGCGAGGGCCTTTCTGTGCGGAGTTTTCATGTTCTCCCCGTGTCCGCGTGGGTTTCCTCTGGGTGCTCCGGTTTCCCCCACAGTCCAAAGACATGCAGGTTAGGTTAACTGGAGACACTAAATTGACCGTAGGTGTGAATGTGAGTGTGAATGGTTGTCTGTGTCTATGTGTCAGCCCTGTGATGACCTGGCGACTTGTCCAGGGTGTACCCCGCCTCTCGCCCGTAGTCAGCTGGGATAGGCTCCAGCTTGCCTGCGACCCTGTAGAACAGGATAAAGCGGCTACAGATAATGAGATACGAAAGGGGGTGAATACTTATGCACACTCCAAATTTCTGTTTTTTCATCTTAATTATTGTTTGTGTTACAATAAAAAAACAACGTGCACCTTTAAAGTGGTAGGCATGTTGTGTAAATCAAATGGTGCTAACCCCCCAAAAATCCATTTTAATTCCAGCTTGTAATGCGACAAAACAGGACAAACACCAAGGGGGATGAATACTTTTGCAAGGCACTGTATGTGCAAATGAACACAAATATACACATAAATGGTCATTTTCACACAGAAATGGTGGGGGTGAAAGACATTCCAGTCACACAGTTAACTTCTGCACAAACAAAGAGGAGGGCCATGTTTTTTTGTGCAGGGTGGGGGTACAATGTGAAGAATGTTCACTTCCAGCTTTAGATCAACAGTTTCGACACAAAAGGAGAGCAAAGCTTTTTTCCACATCAGACATTCTGTTAGGTTGATTATCCCCAAAAGGCCATTAATATATTAAGAGGCAACTATTATCAGATTATTTTCCTTTCTGTGAAGTTGGTTGGAATGTCTTTTTATGACGATTTGTTTTATAACCGTAGCACAAGGCCTTGTTTTCATCGTCCTTAATAGTTTTACTTTATTGTAATGACCAGAATGAATCATGCTTATTTTAGATTTATTTCGGTCATTTCAGATTCATAGTTTAGGATTACTTCATCTAATATCATTTGGTATCAGGACTCATAAAAATAGCCACAGGTCCCTGAAGGCATTCAAGGCTATGATGCATAGATTAAGCTGAGGAAATCTTCCTGTTGTGCATCAAGCAACTAAGCCTAAAATGGGATCTTGGACCATGTATTTGCAAATTGCACACTGGAGAGCTTTTCCAAAAATCACCTCACAACAGGAGTGTGCATAAAGGAATTCTGCATTTCAGCACAAGTATGATGACTAGGGCCAAAAAGGACTTGTACAGTGTTTTCCTCCACACTGATGATGGCCTGTGCAGTCTGAGATATGACTGGTAGATAGATTTCAGAGGTCTCTAGCATGGAAAGCTGGAGAAGTTCCTGAATATTTTGCCATGCATCTCTTCTGCATTCTTGGACAGCCATGTAAGTTCTCCTTTTTCAGAACCGGTTGTGTGAAGGAAAAAAAAAAGGACAGTGGAGTGTTGAGCTGTTGAGCCTACTGGAGTGGGACTGTTGTGCAAAATTACTACTGCCAGCTTTGAGGACAAAATAAAGACACCACAGCTGTAATTCTGCTGGAGAAAGACCATAAATTAGACTTTGTTTTCACTGACCTAGATATACAGTGGTGCTTGAAAGTTTGTGAACCCTTTAGAATGTTCTACATTTCTGCATAAATATGACCTAAAACATCATCAGATTTTCACACAAGTCCTAAAAGTAGATAAAGAGAACCCAGTTAAACAAATGAGACAAAAATATTATACTTGCTCATTTATTTATTGAGGAAAATGATCCAATATTACATATCTGTGAGTGGCAAAAGTATGTGAACCTTTGCTTTCAGTATCTGGTGTGACCCCCTTGTACAGCAATAACTGCAACTAAATGTTTCCGGTAACTCTTGATCAGTTCTGCACACCGGCTTGAAGGAATTTTAGCCCATTCCTCCGTAGAGAACAGCTTCAACTCTGGGATGTTGGTGGGTTTGCTCACATGAACTGCTCGCTTCAGGTCCTTCTACAACATTTTGATTGGCTTAAGGTCAGGACTTTGACTTGGACATTCCAAAACATTCACTTTATTCTTCTTTAACCATTCTTTGGTAGAATGACTTGTGTGTTTAATGTCGTTGTCTTGTTGCATGACCCACCTTCTCTTGAGATTCAGTTCATGGACAGATGTCCTGACATTTTCCTTTAGAATTCGCTGGTATAATTCAGAATTCATTGTTCCATCAATTATGGCAAGTCATCCTGGCCCAGATGCAGCAAAACAGGCCCAAACCTTGATACTACCACCACCATGTTCCACAGATGGGATAAGGTTCTTTTGCTGGAATGCAGTGTTTTCCTTTCTCCAAACATAACGCTTCTCATTGAAACCAAAAAGTTCTATTTTGGTCTCATCTGTCCACAAAACATTTTTCCAATATCCTTCTGGCTTGTCCACATGATCTTTAGCAAACTGCAGACGAGCAGCAATGTTCTTTTTGGAGAGTAGTGGCTTTCTCCTTGCAACTTTGCCAC
Source organism: Neoarius graeffei (assembly GCF_027579695.1). Classification (NCBI taxonomy): domain Eukaryota; kingdom Metazoa; phylum Chordata; class Actinopteri; order Siluriformes; family Ariidae; genus Neoarius; species Neoarius graeffei. The sequence continues at coordinate 27,056,694 of NC_083585.1, forward strand.
GCACACCATTGTTGTTCAGTGTTCTCCTGATGGTGGACTCATGAACATTAAAATTAGCCAATGTGAAAGAGGCCTTCAGTTGCTTAGAAGTTATCTTGGGGTTCTTTGTGACCTCGCCGACTATTACACGCCTTGCTCTTGGAGTGATCTTTGTTGGTCGACCACTCCTGGGGAAGGTAACAGTGGTCTTGAATTTCCTCCATTTGTACACAATCTGTCTGACTGTGGATTGGTGGAGTCCAAACTCTTTAGAGATGGTTTTGTAACCTTTTCCAGCCTGATGAGCATCAACAACACCTTTTTCTGAGGTCCTCAGAAATCTCCTTTGTTCGTGTCATAATACACTTCCACAAATGTGTGTTGTGAAGATCAGACTTTGATAGATCTCTGTTCTTTAAATAAAACAGGGTGCCCACTCACACCTGATTGTCATCCCATTGATTGAAAACACCTGACTCTAATTTCACCTTCAAATGAACTACAAATCACACCCACAACACAGACTATTCACACTCCTACCATCTGGCAGACGCTACAGGAGTCTGAAAGCAAGGACTACTAGACTGACAAACAGTTTTTACCCCCATAAGGCTTTTGAACCATGGATTATAATCACCATCTACCTCTATATTTCCATCAGGCTTTGGAACCACGGATTATAATCACCATCTACCTCTATATTAGCAATTTTGCACAAGACATTGCACAGTATATCTACCTCTATGTTTGCACATTGTTTGTTTGATTGCCTCTTTTTTTATGTTATCTTCGTTTTTCATTCTACTTTAATATTTTGCATTCCGTATGCACTTTATATTTTATATTTCATATTTTATATATACATTTATTTTTATATTGGTAAGCATAGTTTGGTCGGGCAGTTGCAGAATAAGAATTTCATTACCCAATAATAAACCGCTGTGTCTGTTATTGTGTATATGACAAATAAACATCTTGAATCTAAATCCTAGAGGTTCACATACTTTTGCCACTCACAGATATGTAATATTGGATCATTTTCCTCAATAAATAAATGACCAAGTATAATATTTTTGTCTCATTTGTTTAACCGGGATCTCTTTATCTACTTTCAGGACTTGTGTGAAAATCTGATGATGTTTTAGGTCATATTTATGCAGAAATATAGAAAATTTAAAGGGTTCACAAACTTTCAAGCACCACTGTAGAGAGACAAGTTGGCCCAAGTTTCCCTTCGCACTACCCACATTTCAACAGGCATGAGCTGCAGGCTCAGGCTTGGGTTACTCTAATTACAGAACTCTGGTCACTGGCTCTAACCTAGAGTTGTTAAAACAGTTTGAAAGTGTGGTGACTGGCACCAGCCATCTCACGCCTGCCAATTGTAGTTACCCCATCCACCCAAATCACAGCTCCGTGTTAGTGCACAACATGTGACAAAAAAGATTAATGACTCAGTTACTTCTGTTGAGACTGTAAACCAGAATCAAAATACCAGAGCTCCAATGTTAGATGACCTTACAGCCTTATTCACACTTAAATATAAGTCAGTATGGAAATAGCTTGCTTAGCTGTATGAAGTTGAACGCTTGCAGGAATGACTGATGATTCATATTCACAGCAGGAGGCATGAAATACACATGTGGAACCATGGTGGGGCCTCTGTTGGTGGAGACCAGTTACAAACGTTTGCAGGACGTCAGGACCTTGTTGTCAAGGAGAAAATTGGAAGCTTGAGAAACATATTATCAGATATTGTGCATGTCGATATGATTGGGCTGTGGGGGGGGGTTGTGGATGAGAGGTGATGCAATAACACAGCTGTACAAGCACACGTTACTCAAAGCTGGACATGGGTCAAAAAGTATCGGAATGCATTAGAGAGCACTTTTATATAACAATCTTTCTATGGTCATTTTCACCAAATGTTGTGTCTACTTTAGATTAGATTAGATTAGATATACTTTAATCATCCCAGAGGGAAATTCCATTGTTTCAGCAGCCTTAAAAACATATACAACAAACACACATACAATACACATAAATAAATAAGCACAAATACATTCAACCACAAAACACAGCCAGAGGTGAGGTAGCTGTCAAGACACACACATATCCAAGTAGCAAGTGAGACTGTAACTGCTTAGTGAGGCATAACACAGTACTATGCATCAACATTTTAGATTAAAAAATAAGTCGTCTCTCTCTGCTCAGAGAGGAGTCATTATAAAGTGCTATTGCTGTGGGTAAGAAAGTCCTCTTATATCTGTCCCGACTGCAACTGAGCTGGCGAAGCCGCCAACTGAAAACACTTTTTTGCTTTGCCAGTGTACTGTGTAGAGGATGTGATGCATTGTCCATAATGTTTAACAATTTCTGTAACATTCTCCTCTCCACCACCAACTCTAGGGGTTCCAAAGTAGTCCCCAGCACAGAGCCTGCTTTTCCAATCAGCTTGTTTAGTCTGTTAGAATCACTTGCCCTGATACTGCTACCCCAGCCGATGACAGCAAAGAAAATTGCACTTGCCACCACAGACTGATAAAAAATTTGTAGCAAGTTAGTACACACATTAAAAGACCTCAGTTTCCTCAAGAAATAGAGCCTGCGCTGGCCCTTCTTGTAGACAGCTTCAGTGTTGCATTTCCAGTCCAATTTATTGTCAATATGCACCCCCAGATATTTATAGTTCTCTACCACCTCTATCTCCTTGCCCAGAATGGTGATGGTGTTTGGCTTGGCCCTGTTTCTTCTAAAATCCACCACCATCTCTTTAGTCTTGGCCACGTTCAAGAGCAGGTGGTTGTTACCACACCACTCCACAAAGCGGTCCACCATCTGCCGATACTCTGTTTCCTCTCCCCCCCGACACACCCCACTAATGCAGAATCATCTGAGAACTTCTGCAGATGACAAGACTCTGAGCTGTATTGAAAGTCAGAGGTGTGGAGTGTGAAGAGGAAAGGGGATAGAACAGTCCCCTGAGGTGCTCCTGTACTGCTGGTCACCCGCTCAGACACACAGCCCCCAAGCCGCACAAACTGTGGCCTATCTGAGAGGTAGTCCATAATCCAGGAGGTGATGGTTGTGTCCACCTGCATCCTCTGCAGCTTCTCACCCAGCAGTCCAGGCTGAATTGTGTTAAATGCACTGGAGAAATAAAAAAACATGATTCTCACAGTGCTGCCTGCTCTGTCCAGGTGAGAGTGAACTCTCTGGAGCAGGTATATGATGGCATCCTCTACCCCCACCTTGGGACAGTAGGCAAACTGTAGGGGGTCCAGGGAGGAGGTCACCTGTGGTCTTAGATGGGCCAAGACCAGTCTCTCCAGCACCTTCATGATGTGTGATGTCAAGGCAACTGGTCTGTAGTCATTGAGGACCGATGGAGAAGGCTTCTTTGGAACTGGAACAAGGCAAGATGTTTTCCACAGCACAGGCACCTTCCCCTGCCCAAGGCTGAGGTTGAACAGGTGCTGTAGGATCCAGCACAGTGGTCTGCACAGGATTTCAGGACCCTGAGACTGATGCCATCTGGACCCACAGCCTTGTTCAGGTGAAGTTTTACCAGCTGCCTTTTCACCTGGTTGCAATTAATAATTATATTCTCAAGAATACTAAATTATAATTGCATGTTATATCAGTCACATATCAACACAATTATCATCATTAGGTTTACCATATCGTGGTGAAGAAGGAGCTGAGCCAAAAGGCGAAGCTCTCAATTTACCGGTCGATCTACGTTCCGACTCTCACCTATGGTCATGAGCTTTGGGTAATGACCAAAAGGACAAGATTGCGGATACAAGCGGCCAAAATGAGTTTCCTTCGCAGGGTGGCTGGGCGCTCCCTTAGAGATAGGGTGAGAAGCACAGTCACTCGGGAGGAGCTCGGAGTAGAGCCGCTGCTCCTCCACATTGAGAGGAATCAGCTGAGGTGGCTCGGGCATCTTTTTCGGATGCCTCCTGGACACCTCCCTGGGGAGGTGTTCCAGGCATGTCCCCCCAGGAGGAGGCCCCGGGGAAGACCCAGGACACGCTGGAGGGACTATGTCTCTCGGCTGGCCTGGGAATGCCTCGGTGTTCTTCCCGAGGAGCTGGCCGAGGTGTCTGGGGAAAGGGAAGTTTGGGCTTCCATGCTCAGACTGCTGCCTCCGTGACCCGGCCCCGGATAAAGCGGAAGAAGACGAGACAAGACGAGGTTTACCATATCTGGCCAAGAGTGTGTGTATGAAAAAAATGTATTGAGCAATGAACTGGTTTGTAGAGATTTCTAGATTCTACTCGAGAATGTAGATTTTAGATTACAAAAAGGAAAATAAATGAGGCTGCTTAATCACTAGCCTTAAGCAATCAAACAATGTCACACAGAGTGAGGTTTTTAACCACAGAAAGCAACATTGTTAGATAGCTAAGGTTGTTCTCTTTTAGTGTTACAATGCTTGTCTTTATGTATTAATCCCTAAAAATCATGGAAAGAAAATCAAGCAGCAGAATAAAAAACAGGTGACAGAAAAGTCAGACAATGAAAGTGATAAAAACAGACTGCATTTTTTCTGTTTACTGCAATATTTGATGCAAAAGACAATTTTAACAAACCAAAAAATAGGAAGAAGAAGAAACCGTTATTTGTCACATGCACACTTCAAGCACAGTGAGATTCATCCTCTGTATTTAACCCATCTGAAGCAGTGAACACACGCGCACACACACCCAGAGCAGTGGGCAGCCACACTACAGCGCCCGTGGAGCAGTTAGGGGTTAGGTACCTTGCTCAAGGGCACTTCAGCCCAAGGCTGCCCCATGTTAACTAACTGCATGTCTTTGAATTGTGGGGGAAACCGGAGCACCCGGAGGAAGCCCACGCAGACGTGGGGAGAACATGCAAACTCCACACAGAAAGGCCCCCGCCAGCAGCTGGGCTTGAACCCAATACCTTCTTGCTGTGAGGCGACAGTGGCTAACACCACCATGCCGCCATAAGAGCATCCATCTATCCATCCATTATCTGTAGCCACTTATCCTGTCTTACAGGGTCGCAGGCAAGCTGGAGCCTATCCCAGCTGACTATTGGGCCTTTTCCACTACCCTTTTTCAGCTCACTTCAGCCCAACACGGCTCGCGTTTCGACTACCTCAGAGCAGCACGACTGAGCTCACTTCAGCCTTACTCAGCACCCAAAACTCGCACGGTTTTGGAGTGGGGCTGAAGTGAGCCCAACCGAGCCGAGTGGGGCTAGGGGCGTGAGGAGACACTCCCCTGTGCACTGATTGGTGAGGAGGAGTGTCCTCACATGCCCACACATGCCCCGCGAGCACGCTGGGATCTGTAAACACTGTAAACCCGGAAGAAGAAGAATTACGAAGCCTTATGCGCCTCACCTCATCTATACGCTCTTGCCAGTATCTGTTGGCATTGTCGGTGACAAGCCACAGCACCAAGACCAGCAACACTAACGACTCCATGTCCTCCATGTTTATTGTTTACTCTCCGGGTCGTGAGACTACCGCTTAAAAGGTCACTGATGCCACTGTTTGCGCCGCCTAACGACATCACGTGACGTCCACCCACTTTCGCTAACTCCACCCAATGTGTCCACCCACTTCCAGCCAGCACGGTTCAGCGTGGTTGTAGTCGAAATGCAACCCCAACAGCCCCACTCAGCTCGACTCAGCCCAATTCAGCACCGCACAGCTCAGCCCAACTCAGCCGCGTTGGTAGTGGAAAAGCCCCATTTGGGTGAGAGGCGAGGTACACCCTGGACAAGTCACAAGGTCATCGCAGGGCTGACACAGAGACAAACAACCATCCACACTCACATTCACACCTACGGTCAATTTAGAGTCACCAGTTAACCTAACCTGCATGTCTTTGGACTGTGGGGGAAACCGGAGCACCCGGATGAAACCCACGCAGACACGGGGAGAACATGCAAACTCCGCACAGAAAGGCCCCCGCCAGCGGCTGGGCTCAAACCCAGAACCTTCTTGCTGTGAGGTGACAGTGGCTAACACCACCGTGCTGCCCTAAGAGCATAATACACAAATAACATGAAAGATGTTAATAACATCTGTCAGTTGGCTTGATAATATGCAGGTGGTAAGTTCATGAAACTGTTAATTATATTTTATATTATTATATGTACATACAGGACACTTTTTCAATGGAACAAAAATGTGTTCTATTCCCTTCTAGCAAGTTTCATTCATTGGTTTGATAGCATGCAATATTGTTAGCATATCTCTTATCCTACATGTACCACGTCACTCTACCCAATGGAGAATGAGCATTGAATATGGTTTACAAAAGTGCATGGTTGTCAAGACAACATGGTGTCACATGTCAGAGCTGATGCAAATATTAGATGAAAGAGTTTTCTGCAGCAGCACGGTGGTGTAGTGGTTAGCACTGTCGCCTCACAGCAAGAAGGTCCGGGTCCGTGGCCGGTGAGGGCCTTTCTGTGCGGAGTTTACATGTTGTCCGCGTGGATTTGCTCCGGTTTCCCCCACAATCCAAAGACATGCAGGTTAGGTTAACTGGTGGCTCTAAATTGACTGTGAATGGTTGTCTATGGTATGTGTTGCCCTGTGATGACCTGGCGACTTGTCCAGGGTGTACCCTGCCTTTTACCCGTAGTCAGCTGGGATAGGCTCCAGCTTGCCTGCGACCCTACAGGACAGGATAAAGTGGCTAGAGAAAATGAGATGAGGGTTTTCTGCTGCACATGCACAGAAGCATTTCTTTGTTCACTGGGAAAGAGAAAGATGCGTTGAACACCAGAAAGACTACCAAAACTTCATTAGATATTCTTCACGCATATTTACAAAAGAAAAACATACCAAGAGACATTGAAAAACTGGAAAAGAGAGTGTGTATGTACAACCCCTTCGAACACAAGGAAAAATGCTATGGAACTTTGTGTACAATTGTACACATTATGTCCGAAGGGGATAATAATAATAATAATAATAATAATAATAATAATAATAATAATGGCTAGCTTTCTTTCATGGTATATCAGACGAGTCAAAGACGAGTTCAATATCATGCTAGCTGTATGGAATATATCTGACATACCACGAAAAAAGCTAGCCAATATTACTTAAATGACTTATGATAAGGAAGGTAAGAGAGAAGCCAGCAATCATTTAAAATGAGTTGCAGGATGACTTGAAAGCATCAGGAACAACAGTTACACAGAGAACAATAAGCAATAAACTGCACAGCAATCATTTCCATCCCTACACCTCACACAAAACTCCTCTGCTTAAAAAAACAAGCACAGAGATGCACATCTAAAAGCGTTTAGACAATCAGAACTCATTTCAAAGGAAACACGAATGGGGTAACGTATGGAGAGGAGAATTCAAACTCATTGGCCAAAAACTGACTGAGGAGAAGATGGACATTTCAACAAAACAACACCACCAAACATACAGCTAAAGTAACTCAAGCAGGTGTGTGAATGTCCGAGCCAATCTCCTGACTTGAATCCCATTGAACATTTTGAAATTCTAAGTCCATCAGCAGGGCCATCATAACCTTGGGGAATTAAAGATGGCTTGGCAAGAGAAATGGGCCAAAATTGAACCATAATGCTGCAAAAAGATGATTACTTCTTACCGTAGACATCTTGAAGCTGTAATTGCCAAGAACAGCTTTGCAACAAATGTTGCAAAAAAAAAAAAAAACGAATGTTGGTAATTCATGGAGTCTGACTTTTTCATGATCAATTTAGCTTCTTCTTTTTTAACATATATTTGTTTATTCTTATGAATACACCATAATTAGTGTTGTAGTACTTGAGACAGACCTTGGTCTCAAGACCGATCTCAAGACCACTTTTTGATGGTCTAGGTCTTGTCTTGGAATCAACCGCATTTTTTCTTGGTCTGTCTCGTCTCGGTTTTGGACATAGAGACTCAAGATTTCATTTCAAGACCAGTCAAGACCACAACTGTGAGGAGATCACTAAATTGCCAATGCATTGTCTGATTTATTTGTTAACATCATTACTGTGATTGGATGTAAAACTTCCTGTTTCAAATGCAACCAATAACATGACTCATCGCAAATTTGAAATTTTCATTACTGTTAATGGCTGTCACACCTCCCCCCTTCACACCCACTGGTCTGGTACTGGTTTTGACTTGATCTCACCCTGCCTTGGTCTTGGTCTTGACTTGGTCTCAACCCTCAAAATCTTGGTCATGTCTCAGTCTTGATACACTCTGGTCTTGGTCATGGTTTAGGTGGTCTTGATTACAACACTATTCATAATTATGCTATAAGTACAAAGTCAAGAGATATTATGTGTGTAAATTTGTCATGGATATATTTACATTCCACATTATTGTAGCTAGCACAGTTAGCACAATTAATTGCCTTTTATTGCCAATCACCTCAGAAAAAAGAGTGGGAGAGGTGGGAGAGCTGCATGTCTTGGTGGTAGATATGCTCGCCTTACATACATTGGTGACCTTATGGTCATATCAAACTTTTTTCTAACTAACTGATTGGCCTGACAGTGTTCTGGGACGGTGAACCTGCAGAGCATTCCTTGTGGTGTCCAACATTCACCTTACAATACTACTTGTACTGAACTGATCAGCTGTTCTACTACTGGTGGCTTTTTAAGGGACCAAAAGTAATTGGACAAACTAACACTCATAAATTAAATTGAAATTTTAAAACACGTGATTGCAAATCCTTTGCATGACTGTCTTTCCAATGACTTTGTAAAGCCTGGAACCCAGACACATCACCAGAAGCTGGGTTTCTTCTTTAAGGATGGTTTGCCAGGCCTTTACTGCAACTGTCTTCAGTTCCTGCTTGTTCTTGGGGGATTTTGCCTTCAGCAAGTAAAATGCATGCTCAGTTGGATTCAGGTCAGGTGACTGACTTTGCCATTGGAGAATATTCCGCTGCTTTGCCGAAAAAATGCCCTGGGTTGCTTTTGGAGTATGCTTCAGGTCATTGTTCATCTACACTGTAAAGCGTTATCCCAAGGGTGTAGGTTTGCATATGGACCATAGGGACATGTCACAACCGATATTTTAGGATGGCAAAATAGTCCCTACCAATATTTAGCATTTTATTTTTATTTTACAAAATATGAATTTATTCACATATTTTTTGTGAACTCAATAGTAGGCTATAATCTTAGTCACTATTTTTTTCGACGTGACAGAGTTATCCATGCTGCAATTTCATTGGCTGAAACAGAGAGTCTGCAGGCTCACGTTCTCCTCACATGGACGTAAACAAAGCGCTTCTAGTGGTGGTAATGACGAAGAGACCACAGGCCCGTGTGTTGTGCTGGTAACGTAAGTCATCTGTGATAGCCTGCAACTGTATGTCTTCAGAAAAGTGTACAACTTAACATTACTGTTACCTTGGTATTCAAACTCATTTAGTCCGATTATCTGCTTTGTAGATAACCTAGACAATGCCACCAAAAAAGAAAAAAGATATACGGAGCTATTTCAAAACACAGAGAGTAAGTAGTGCCCAGAACAGGTTGACATTATTTAGCTATAGCCTACAACGCAACGCAAACCTCATCTCATTATCTCTAGCCGCTTTATCCTTCTACAGGGTCGCAGGCAAGCTGGAGCCTATCCCAGCTGACTACGGGTGAAAGGCGGGGTACACCCTGGACAAGTCGCCAGGTCATCACAGGGCTGACACATAGACACAGACAACCATTCACACTCACACCTATGGTCAATTTAGAGTCACCAGTTAACCTAACCTGCATGTCTTTGGACTGTGGGGGAAACCGGAGCACCCGGAGGAAACCCACGCGGACACGGGGAGAACATGCAAACTCCGCACAGAAAGGCCCTCGCCGGCCCCGGGGCTTGAACCCAGGACCTTCTTGCTGTGAGGCGACAGCGCTAACCACTACACCACCGTGCCGCCGCAACGCAAACCTATCATTGCAAAATGTTATAGACTAGGCTACCACCAGTCTTTCTACTGTGGAAAATTGAGAGACTGCTAATGAGCCTACATATTAATGACAAGGGGTAATAATATTAACCATGCAATTCATGCCAAAATGCTAACCATCTCCCATTTTGCTGTAGAAATTGGTAGGCTAAAGTTAGTGTAGCCTGTTACTAAGGCTACTATTAAAGCTGACACTATGAAAGCTAATTAATGAATCATTTGTGTACAGGAAAGACAGCATAAGGCCGATGCAAACCGGTTAATGAGGAATCAGTGCTTGAAGTGAGGATGTCATCATGTCATATTAATATAGTCATGTCAAGTCATTCCATAATTTCGGTTGTTTTATTAGTAGCTTAGGCCAAATACATTTGCATGATAAAAGGTGTATTCTTACTAATGTTAGGTTTCTGGTTAATTTTCATTAACACATTATTTGATCACATAGGAAACTCAGAAATCCAGTACAAAGGATCAAGAGCAGGTTGAGCGAGAAGAAGCTGGAGGGCTTCAGGTGAGGTCTGAATGTTAAGGCATTTAGAAGCATCAAAGGATTAGCAATGAAACGGAAGGATCTTTGGAAAATTAGGACTATGTGTTTTGGTTGTGATGTATTTTGAATAGGCTAGCAGAAAATGTCAGCTTATTTCCTTAATATTTCAAATTGATGTGAAATAAATGTAGGTGTAATACATAGAACTATGTATCCCAAGATACAGTGGTGCTTGAAAGTTTGTGAACCCTTTAGAATTTTCTATATTTCTGCATAAATATGACCCAAAACATCATCAGATTTTCACACAAGTCCTAAAAATAGATAAAGAGAACCCAGTAAAACAAATGAGACTAAAATATTATACTTGGTCATTTATTTATTGAGGAAAATGATCCAATATTACATATCTGTGAGTGGCAAAAGTATGTGAAACTCTAGGATTAGCAGTTAATTTGAAGGTGAAATTAGAGTCAGATGTTTTCAATCAGTGGGCTGACAATCAGGTGTGAGTGGGCACCCTGTTTTATTTAAAGAACAGGGATCTATCAAAGTCTGATCTTCACAACACATGTTTGTGGAAGTGTATCATGGCACGAACAAAGGAGATTTCTGAGGACCTCAGAAAAAGCGCTGTTGATGCTCTTCAGGCTGGAAAAGGTTACAAAACCATCTCTAAAGAGTTTGGACTCCAGCAATCCACAGTCAGACAGATTGTGTACAAATGGAGGAAATTCAAGACCATTGTTCCCTCCCCAGGAGTGGTCGACCAACAAAGATCACTCCAAGAGCAAGGCGTGTAATAGTCAGTGAGGTCACAAAGGACCCCAGGGTAACTTCTAAGCAACTGAAGGCCTCTCTCACATTGGCTAATGTTAATGTTCATGAGTCCACCATCAGGAGAACACTGAACAACAATGGTGTGCATGGCAGGGTTGCAAGGAGAAAGCCACTGCTCTCCAAAAAGAACATTGCTGCTCGTCTGCAGTTTGCTAAAGATCACGTGGACAAGCCAGAAGGCTATTGGAAAAATGGTGTGTGGATGGATGAGACCAAAATAGAACTTTCTGGTTTAAATGAGAAGCGTTATGTTTGGAGAAAGGAAAACACTGCATTCCAGCATAAGAACCTTATCCCATCTGTGAAACATGGTGGTGGTAGTATCATGGTTTGGGCCTGTTTTGCTGCATCTGGGCCAGGATGGCTTGCCATCATTGATGGAACAATGAATTCTGAATTATACCAGCGAATTCTAAAGGAAAATGTCAGGACATCTGTCCATGAACTGAATCTCAAGAGAAGGTGGGTCATGCAGCAAGACAACGACTCTAAGCACACAAGTCGTTCTACCAAAGAATGGTTAAAGAAGAATAAAGTTAATGTTTTGGAATGGCCAAGTCAAAGTCCTGACCTTAATCCAATCGAAATGTTGTGGAAGGACCTGAAGCGAGCAGTTCATGTGAGGAAACCCACCAACATCCCAGAGTTGAAGCTGTTCTGTACGGAGGAATGGGCTAAAATTCCTCCAAGCCGGTGTGCAGGACTGATCAACAGTTACCGCAAATTTTTAGTTGCAGTTATTGCTGCACAAGGAGGTCACACCAGATACTGAAAGCAAAGGTTCACATACTTTTACCACTCACAGATATGGAATATTGGATCATTTTCCTCAATAAATAAATGACCAAGTATAATATTTTTATCTCATTTGTTTAACTGGGTTCTCTTTATCTGCTTTTAGGACTTGTGTGAAAATCTGATGACGTTTTAGGTCATATTTATGTAGAAATATAGAAAATTCTAAAGGGTTCACAAACTTTCAAGCACCACTGTAGGTCTGCAATTTATTCAGTATATATATATATATATATATATATATATATATATATATATATATATATATATATATATTTTTTTTTTTTTTTAACATATAGGATGTTCAGACATCCTGTGAAGATACTATAGGACAGGTAGGGTCAGAAGTGGCTGAAACTGCAGGGCTCCAGGTGAGATTTTGATTCTGTGATGGGAGATACTATGCATTACAAGCAAATTATTTTAGTCAACCTACTTCGTTGTTAGTGTTACTCTTTATAAAATCTTGCTACTGTGAATACAGACCAGGTTAAGTTTTGTTTGCTCTCTAGGACAGTGTTTCTCAACCTTTTTTCAGTCACGGCACCCTTCAGAAGTATGCAAATTCTCAAGGCACCCCCATATAAAATATACGCAGTCATGCTGACCATACGCTGACCCTGGCAGTGACGTTGTGACATGGGAAACGGGGCCGTGAGACAATTTTGATGATGCATGAGGCAGCGATGATCTGCATTAGTGTAACTATTGTTTTTTGGAATTTTAATTCATTTTATTTATTTCAATGTTAGAATGTATAATTTTTTGACGGCACCCCTAACAAAGCCAGACGGCACCCCAGGGTGCCATGGCACCCTGGTTGAGAAAGGCTGCTCTAGGAGACAGTCAGTGTGAGTGACAGTGACTCTCAAGCAAGTCAGTGTAGCAGTGTTCTGGACATGGGGAGTAAACCATACCAGCCTGATCCAAAATTCATTGTAGTACAGCAACTGCCAAACAAGAAGCTATGGTTTCAGGCAAAGTGGTATAATCGCTATCCATGGCTGCATTATAGTCCCACACTACAAAAAGTTCTTTGTTTTGAGTGTGTCAAGGCATTCACAATCAAAAAGACCACTCTGGAAAAAAAGAATGACCCTGCATTTTGCTTAAATGGTTTTGGTAACTGGAAAAATGCCACTGACAGCTTTAATCGCCATCAAGCAAGTACTCGAACTTTATGTACCATTTGCAGTGTTTTCCATTAGAAATAGTAAATAAAGCATTAAATTGTTCAGCATTATGTCGTTATATCATATGTATTATGCTCTACTTGTGCATGTAATAGTATGGGTGGTTAAGTAAGTAGTTTGGCAGAGGATTGGTGTTTGGGGGGGGGGGGATTGGTATTGTCCCTACCAAAGCTGAGACCAAACCTACGCCCTTGCGTTATCCAGTGGGTTTTGACACATTTGGCTGAATCTGAGCAGATAATATTAGCCCTCTACACTTCAGAATTCATCCTGCTGCTCACAACAGACACATCACCAGATGTAGTGCTGGGGAAGCTATGGTCTAATAGTTAGAGAAGCAGCTTTGGGACCAAAAGGTTGCCTGTTCAATTCCCTGGACCAGCAGGAATGGCTGAAGTACCCTTGAGTAAGGCACCTAACATCCAACTGCTCCCCAGGCTGCTCTGGGTATGTTGTATGTCGCTCTGGATAAGAGTGTTTTGCTAAATGCCTGTAATGTACAGTGGATGTAAAAAGTGTACACACCCCGTTAAAATGATTGGTTTTTCTGATGTAAAAAAAAAAAATGAGGCCACGATAAATAATTACAAACCTTTTCCCACCTTTAATGTGACCTATAACCTGTATAATTAAATTGAAAAACAAACAAATTAGAGGGAAAACATCTCATCTCATTATCTCTAGCCGCTTTATCCTGTTCTACAGGGTCGCAGGCAAGCTGGAGCCTATCCCAGCTGACTACGGGCGAAAGGCGGGGTACACCCTGGACAAGTCGCCAGGTCATCACAGGGCTGACACATAGACACAGACAACCATTCACACTCACACCTACGGTCAATTTAGAGTCACCAGTTAACCTAACCTGCATGTCTTTGGACTGTGGGGGAAACCGGAGCACCCGGAGGAAACCCACGCGGACACGGGGAGAACATGCAAACTCCACACAGAAAGGCCCTCGCCGGCCCCGGGGCTCGAACCCAGGACCTTCTTGCTGTGAGGCAACAGCGCTAACCACTACACCACCGTGCCGCCCGAGGGAAAACATAAAAAATAAAAAAAGTACAATAAGCTGATTGCATAAATGTGCACACCCTTAAACTAATACTTTGTTGAAGCACCTTTTGATTTAATTACAGCATTCAGTCTTTTTGGGTTCACACCTGCCATCTATTAAAATGACTCTGATTAACCCCAAATAAAGTTCAGACATTTACTCAGTTGCATCCTCCAGCAAAAGTCATGTGAGCTTACAAAGCATCACAGGGATCTCATTGTTGAAAGGTATCAGCCAGAAGAAGGGTACAAAAACATTTCCACGGCATTAGATATACCATGGAGCACAGTGAAGACAGTCATCAAGAAGTGCAGAAAATGTGGGACAACAGTGATATTACCGAGAACTGGACGCCCCTCCAAAATTGATGAAAAGACAAGACAAAAACTGGTCAGGGAGGCTGCCGAGAGGCCGACAGCAACACTTAAGGAGCTGCAGGAATTTCTGGCAAGTACTGGTTGTGTACTACATGTGACAACAATCTCCCGTATTCTCCATATGTCTGGACTATGAGGTAGGGTCAAAGAAAAACTTCCAGGCCTGGCTAAATTTTGCAAAAAAAAAAAAAATCAACTCTCCCAAAAGCATGTGGGAAAATGTGTTATGGTCTGATGAAACCAAGGTTGAACTTTTTGGTCACAATTCCAAAAGGTATGTTTGGTGCAAAAACAAACACTGTGCATCACCAAAAGAACACCATACCCACGGTGAAGCATGGTGGTGGCAGCATCATGTTTTGGGGTTGTTTTTCTTCAGCTGGAACAGGGGCTTTAGTCAAGGTGGAGGGAATTATGAATAGTTCTAAATACCAGTCAATTTTGGCCCAAAATTTTCAGGTGTCTGCTAGAAAAATAAAGATGAAGAGGAATTTCATCTTTCAACACGACAATGACCCCAAAAAAGTTTTGGAATGGCCCAGCCAGAGCCCAGACCTATACCCAATTGAAAATCTGTTGGGTGACCTGAAGAGGGCTGTGCACAAGAGATGCCCTTGCAATCTGACAGATTTGGAGCGCTTTTGCAAGGAAGAGTGGGCAAATATTGCCAAGTCTAGATGTGGCAGGCTGATAGACTCCGACCCAAAAAGACTGAATGCTGTAATTAAATCAAAAGGTGCTTCAACAAAGTATTAGTTTAAGGGTGTGCACACTTATGCAACCAGCTTATTGTACGCTTTTTACCCCAACAGATTTGTTTGTTTTTCAGTTGAATTGTACAGGTTATAGGTCACATTAAAGGTGGGAAAAGTTTTGAAATTATTTATCATGGCCTCATTTTTTTTTTTACATCAGAAAAAAACTATCATTTTAACAAGGTGTGTACACTTTTTATATCCACTGTAATGTAACAATAAATAAAAGGGAACCAGCTCCACTGGCAGTCATGCATGTTCGCACCATAAGATGAGGTAGTATGCTTCAGATCACAAGCAGTTCCTTCCCTTGTCGATACTCTTCTCTTCCTGTCATTCGAGTACAAGTTGTTGTTTTTTTTATGTTTTTGACAAGCTCTAATCTGGTCCTCCTGTTTTTGAGGTTTACCAATGGTTTACATCTTGTGGTAAACACACTGTATTTACTCTGGTGATGCCTTCTCTTGGTTGTTGATTTGAACACAGATGTGCCTCCTGGAGAGCGTTCTTGATCTGCCCAACTGTCATGAAGGGGTTTTTCTTCAACAGAATTCTTCTGTCATCCACCACAGTTGTTTCAGTGGTCTCTCAGGAATTTTGGTGTTCCTGATCTTACCAGTGATCAGGAGCACCATTCTTTATTTTTAGGAATGTACCAAATTGCTGATTTGGCCACACCTAATGTTCTTGTTTAATAATGGCTTGCTTCACTGTCACAGTCACAGCATTTTGGATTTCAAATTATTCTTTCAAAATGCAAATGGCACACTTGAAATTTACCTGCTTAAATGAGGAAATATCTTTTTCGTGCGCAAACACACACACACAGTTGTGCAGGCAATTATCCAAGTACTTTTGGTCCCTTAAGGGGGTGGGGGGATAACATAAAAAGTGCTGCAATTCCTACAATTACATGTAAATTGCCTCAAATTAAAGCTGAAAGTCTGCAATTTGTGCCATATTCATTATTTAATTTTAACTCAAGGTATATTTATATCAAATATACATCAACAGCTAACAACAACAATAGGGGCGACATGGTGGTGCTATGGTTAAAACTGTCGTCTCACAGCAAGAAGGTTCTGAGTTCCGAATTGGGCCTTTCTGTGAGGAATCTGCATGTTCACCCTGTGCCTGCATGCATTTCCTCTGGGTGCTCTGGTTTCCACTCACAGTCCAAAGACCTACAGCTTAGTTCAACTGGCTACTTTAAATTACCCATAGGTGTGAGTGTGAATGGCTGTCTGTCTTTCTGTGTTGGCCCTGCGATGGATTGGTGACCCATCCAGGATGTACTCCAACTCTCACTGTCAGCTGAGACTGGCTCCGGCTTCCTCACGACCTGCAATGGATAAGTGGTATATCCATCCATCGATTATCTGTTCTACAGGGTTGCAGGCAAGCTGGAGCCTATCCCAGCTGACTATGGGCGAGAGGCGGGGTACACCCTGGACAAGTTGCCAGGTCATTGTAGGGCTGACACAGAGACAAACAACCATTCGCACTCACATTGACACGAACGGTCAATTTAGAGCCACCAATTAGCCTAACCTCCATGTCTTTGGACTGTGGGGGAAACCGGAGCACCCGGAGGAAGCCCACGCAGACACGCGGAGAACATGCAAACTCCACACAGAAAGGCCCTTGCCGGCCGCTGGGCTCGAACCCAGGACCTTCTTGCTGTGAGGTGACAGTGCTAACCACTACAGCACCATGCCGCGATAAGTGGTATAGAAAATGAATATTTATGGAATAGTAGACCCATCCATTATCCGTATCACTTATCTTGTGCAGGGTCACAGGCAAGCTGGAGCTTATCCCAGCTGACTATGAGCAAGAGGCAGGATACACCTTGGACAAGTCGTCAAATCATTGCAGGGCTGACGCTTAGAGACAAACAACCATTCACACTCACACCTACGGTCAGTTTAGAGCCACCAGTTAACTTAACCTCCGTGTATTTGGACTGTGGGGGAAACCCACACAGACACAGGGAGAACATGCAAACTCCACACAGAAAGGCCCCCGTTGGCTACTGGGCTCAAACCCAGAACCTTCTTGCTGTGAAGCGATAGTGCTAACCACTACACCACTGTGCCACCAGAATAACAGACAAATGTACAAATTATTCAACCTCCTTAACCTATTTATTATTATTTTGTTAAAATATGCTTTTTGTATTCTGTTGCTTGAGTTTCATCCATTGACCAATTCATCATTTGGAACATTTTACCTTACCTATTATATAAGGCTAGCTAACTTTTTCATTTATCCTAGTATTTACTCTGTCTTACCAATGTACTGTAGTAAACAGCTCGAATCACAAATTTGTGAGTGTCCAAATATTTATGGCTTGACTATACTATACTGTAAGTAAATATGTGGCAGATGGAAGACATGGACCTTAACTAGCTTACTATCTAATATCATGAATAAACATTTATTTTGGTTCTCTACTGATTGCAAATTTCAAAAACCATCTGTACAACAGAGTTTTGCTGTACACCCATCCACCTGTTGTTTTATGCAGTTCTCTAATCAGCTGATCCCTTGACAGCAGCACAATGCATAAAATCATGCAGATACAAATCAAGAGCTTCAGTTAATGTTCACTTCAAACATCAGAATGGGAAAAATTGTGATCTCAAAGTGTGATTTTCTTTAACTGTAGCATGGGTGTTGGTTTGAGCCAGATGGACTGGTTTATTTATTTCAAAAACTGCTGATCTCCTGGGGTTTTCACACACAACAGTCTCTAGAGTTTATATAGAATGGTGCAAAAAACAATAATTGAGTGAGTGACAGTTCTGTGGGTGGAAACAAACACCTTGCTGATAAGAGAGGTCAGAGGAAAATGGCCAGATTGGCTCAAGCTGCCAGGAAGGATATAGTAACTCCTATAATCACTCTTTACAACCGTGGTGAGCAGAAAAGCATCTCAGCATGCAACAGCAGAAAGAAGAACACATTAGGTTCCACTCCTGCAGCCAAGAACAGGAATCTTAGAATCAAGAACAAGTTCCTGTTAAAGTGGCCGGTGAGTGTATATTCACTTTTAATGCAATGCTAGTTACACCTTAAGTGTCTGTTATGTAACTGAAATTCTGTCCAAAACTAGTATTAAAAATGTCTGACATAGAATTTAGGATAAACTTTACACTATGAGAAGAACTGATCTATGAGGAAAACTGGTGCAACTGAGTACGGAGCCTTAATAAAACAAAATGAGCCTTTTAATTTTTTTTTTTAGCCGTATAAAGAACTGAGATACATGACGGGTAAACATACAGTAAGTCACTGACTTTGTGTTCAGTGACCAAATGACCAGCAGGAAACGGCTTGAGCCTTTGGGGAAGTAAACAGTAAGTTGCATCCTGTCTCTGTCCATCTCACACACAGCCTGTGAGACCATTTGCTGTCTGTGACTTTGGAGTTGATCCTAGTGGAGTCGAATGCTTGGTAAAATGCAGTGCCAGGCCCTCCACCTGTTCCTGTGGCAGCAGAGAAATGGGGTAGAGCTTTGCAGCTTGGAATCTTTTGCCACAGCTGGTGGCAGTAACTTTGTTTGGGTCCACTTGGTTTCTGTGCTTGTAAATGAATGCTTGGAATATTTGAGAAGTTATGGAGAAGAAAAAGACAGACAAATGCACACGAGTCTTTTACACGTAAACGTAGGATGGCTGTTATACTAGCATACTTTTCGCCTAAGCTGTTTTCCAGAAGTAAGGACAGAATGAATTTCCAACAGAAGATTCACTGATAATCAGCACTGCTGTAAACACAAATGTCAGCTTTGGTGAAGACTGTTTGTTCACTGATTGCTCACACTGAGATGTAGAAAATCAATTATACTTTGTTACTATAAAGAATATCATGTTAAGGATTTTATATTTTACCTGGATCATGACTTGTACTTTTACAAGTATATTTCAGTTTAAAACTCTCATTCTCATTATCTCTAGCTGCTTTATCCTTCTACAGGGTCGCAGGCAAGCTGGAGCCTATCCCAGCTGACTACAGGCGAAAGGCGGGGTACACCCTGGACAAGTCGCCAGGTCATCACAGGGCTGACACATAGACAACCATTCACACTCACATTCACACCTACGGTCAATTTAGAGTCACCAGTTAACCTAACCTGCATGTCTTTGGACTGTGGGGGAAACCGGAGCACCCAGAGGAAACCCACGTGGACACGGGGAGAACATGCAAACTCCACACAGAAAGGCCCTCGCCGGCCCCGGGGCTCGAACCCAGGACCTTCTTGCTGTGAGGCGACAGCGCTAACCACTACACCACCGTGCCGCCCCGTTTAAAACTCTCATTTAAAAAAAAAAAACTCATTACATTATCAAGCCTGGATATAGACCTTCCAGGGAGATGATACAAAATGCAAAGATCATGGCTCAAATATAGGTTCTTCCCTTTTCCAGCTTATAATATCTTTTCAATAATTTTACAAACAAGGTCTCTGTACAAGTCTAACATGCTTTCCATACTTGTTTTTTTTAATTCATTCATTCAATCACTGCATAAAATGTTGAAAATATGGAAGTGCAGCCTCTCTAAAATGAGCGGCATGGTGGTGTAGTGGTTACCGCTGTTGCCTCACAGCAAGAAGGTTCTGGGTTCGAGTCAGTGGCCAACAGGGGCATTTCTGTGTGGCGTTTGCATGTTCTCTCCGTGTCTGTGCTCTAGTTTCCCCCGCAGTCAAAAGACATGCAGGTTAGGCTAATTTTAAAAAAATCAAAGTCCTTCCCATGCCATAGGGCGGCGCCGATCTCCGTTTCCGTAGCCCTTGGCCTCTTGCCTATTACATAGCTAGGGTTACAGTCAGGGACTAGTTCTCTGGCAACTGTGAGAGTTTGACTCCCCATTTGCAGCTGTATTGGCAGTAGGTACCATTTTTATGATGGTCTTTGGTATGACCCGACCACGAGTAGAATTCGCAATCTCCCGATCGAGAGGCGGACACGCTAACCACTAGGCCAACTCTAGGGGGTTAGGCTAATTGGTGGCTCTAAATTGACCGTAGGTGTGAATGTGAGTGTGTCTCTATCTGTCAGCCCTGCGATGATCTGGTGACTTGTCCAGGGTGTACCCGGCCTCTTGCCCATAGTCAGCTGGGATAGGCTCCAATTTGCCCATGACCCTGCACAGGATAATTGGTTATGCATAATGGGTGGATGGATGGATGGATGGATGGATGGATGGATGGATGGAACCTCTCTAAAACCAGCTCTTCAGAGCGACTACTGAAACAATTCTGCTTTATAGAAGTGCTACGTGGTCTCTCACTGCTCAAGAAGAAAGATCCTTAAATGAGACATGCTGTGCATGGTATATAATTTGAGTTAGTCTGATAGATTTACCAATGAAGAACTGTATGGAGATTTGATCAAAGTATCAAACATCATCAAGCAGCGGCATCTGAAACTTGCAGGACATACATTCAAAGGTAAAACCTCACCTGCACAGCAAATTGTTACTTGGATTCCTAACCGTGGTCAAGCAGAGAAAGGGAGACCTCAAGCAATTTTTGTTGATACGCTTCTCCAAGATACCAACATCCACAATGTTGAGGAATTTGAAACATGCATGCAAGATTGAAAAACATGGTGTCGTCTGTCCCAATGTCAATTTGACAACAACTGGAAGTAAGTGAGTCTCCTTTTAAAACAAAATGTGTTCATGCAATCTAATTGGAGCATGTGGTTCTTCTGTCTTGTCATCTGCCAGTAGACATTTGAAAGGTACTTTTACTCACAATGAATATTACAATTACTGTATTCCTCAATTTCTTTAAGAGAAGATGCTGATCAACAACTCTATCCATATCCATCATGAGACCTAACAGAATTCAGCATGCTCCCAGTTCAGAGAATCATTATGTTTATTTAGCCAATAAGAAAAGTTACATTGATGAGCTAATTACATTTTTTCTGAGACGTGTTTGAGAATCTCCATGTGATATCGCATCCTTGGACAGGTGCTGGAGGAGGAGATGACATACTGTATGTCAGAAGAGGACTTGATAGATATTAGCTGAAATTAATAGAATAAGCCTTTGTTTTTCATCATTTGTTGTTTGTTGAGTGTAGTAGCCATAAGGATCCCATTTTTGCTTATCTCTTAGACCATTGTTCTCAATCTTCTGGCGTGCACATTCTTGCTTTCTCTTTTCTTTCGCTTTTCCTGGCTTCAACTTTGTACTGCAAAAAAGGTCAAACATCATAATTGATAACATATTGCTTCTAAATTCTTCCTCTTGCTTGTGTGTTCTCTCTCTCTCTCTAACACTCAAACACACACACACACACACACACACACACACACACACACACACACACACACACACACACTCATAATTACAACATATGGACATACAGTTAATTCTGTAGCCACTAACCAAACACAGCAGGGGTCCAAGACTGTGTAAAAAAAAATCTGACATTCCCTGAGTCTTTTTCATCCCACTTCCTGTAAGCCATAGTGACTAAGTGAGAAAGTACCAAGTCTCACTATTTTTCTACCCAGTTAATATATGTCATCTCTAAAATCCAATAGAAGAGTATTTGTTAGGGTAATCTTTTCTATGGTGCACATTATACAGTGGTGCTTGAAAGTTTGTGAACCCTTTAGAATTTTCTATATTTCTACATAAATATGACCTAAAACATCATCAGATTTTCACACAAGTCCTAAAAGTAGATAAAGAGAACCCAGTTAAACAAATGAGACAAAAATATTATACTTGGTCATTTATTTATTGAGGAAAATGATCCAATATTACATATCTGTGAGTGGCAAAAGTAAGTGAACCTTTGCTTTCAGTATCTGGTGTGACCCCCTTGTGCAGCAATAACTGCAACTAAACGTTTCCGGTAACTGTTGATCAGTCCTGCACACCGGCTTGGAGGAATTTTAGCCCATTCCTCCGTTCAGAACAGCTTCAACTCTGGGATGTTGGTGGGTTTCCTCACATGAACTGCTTGCTTCAGGTCCTTCCACAACATTTCGATTGGATTAAGGTCAGGACTTTGACTTGGTAATTCCAAAACATTAACTTTATTCTTCTTTAACCATTCTTTGGTAGAACGACTTGTGTGCTTAGGGTCATTGTCTTGCTGCATGACCCACCTTCTCTTGAGATTCAGTTCATGGACAGATGTCCTGACATTTTCCTTTAGAATTTGTTGGTATAATTCAGAATTCATTGTTCCATCAATGATGGCAAGCCATCCTGGCCCAGATGCAGCAAAACAGGCCCAAACCATGATACTACCACCATCATGTTTCACAGATGGGATAAGGCTCTTCTGCTGGAATGCAGTGTTTTCCTTTCTCCAAACATAATGCTTTTCATTTAAACCAAAAAGTTCTCTTTTGGTCTCATCTGTCCACAAAACATTTTTCCAATAGCCTTCTGGCTTGTCCATGTGATCTTTAGCAAACTGCAGACAAGCAGCAATGTTCTTTTTGGAGAGCAGTGGCTTTCTCCTTGCAACCCTGCCATGCACACCATTGTTGTTCAGTGCTCTCCTGATGGTGGACTCATGAACATTAGCCAATGTGAGAGAGGCCTTCAGTTGCTTAGAAGTTACCCTGGGGTCCTTTGTGACCTCACCGACTATTACAAGCCTTGCTCTTGGAGTGATCTTTGTTGGTCAACCACTCCTGGGGAGGGTAACAATGGTATTGAATTTCCTCCATTTGTACACAATCTGTCTGACTGTGGATTGGTGGAGTCTAAACTTTTTAGAGATGGTTTTGTAACCTTTTCCAGCCTGATGAGCATCAACAATGCTTTTTCTGAGGTCCTCAGAAATCTCCTTTGTTCGTGCCATAATACACTTCCACAAACATGTGTTGTGAAGATCAGACTTTGATAGATCCCTGTTCTTTAAATAAAACAGGGTGCCCACTCACACCTGATTGTCATCCCATTAATTGAAAACACCTGACTCTAATTTCACCTTCAAATGAACTGCTAATCCTAGAGGTTCACATACTTTTGCCACTCACAGATATGTAATATTGGATCATTTTCCTCAATAAATAAATGACCAAGTATAATATTTTTGTCTCATTTGGTTAACTGGGTTCTCTTTATCTACTTTTAGGACTTGTGTGAAAATCTGATGATGTTTTCGGTCATATTTATGCAGAAATATAGAAAATTCTAAAGGGTTCACAGACTTTCAAGCACCACTGTACAGTGTCTTGCAAAAGTATTCATCCCCCTTGGTGTTTGTCCTGTTTTGTTGCATGACAAGCTGGAATTAAGATGGATTTTTTGGGGGTTAGCACCATTTGATTTACACAACATGCCGACCACTTTAAAGGTGAAAATTGTTTTGGGGGGGTTTTGTGACACAAACAATAATTAAGATGAAAAAACAGAAATCTGGAGTGTGCATAGGTATTCATTCCCCAAAGTCAGTACTTTAGAGCCACCTTTTGCTGCAATTATAGCTGCAAGTCTCTTGGACTATGTCTCTATTAGCTTAGCACCTCTAGCCACTGGGAATTTTGCCCATTCCTCAAGGCAAAACTACTCCAACTCCAAGTTAGATGGGTTGTGTTGGTGGACAGCAATCTTCAAGTTATGCCACAGATTCTCAACTGAATTGAGGTCTGTGCTTTGACTGGGCTATTCCAAGACATTTAAATGTTTCCCTTTAAATCACTCCAGTGTAGCTTTAGCAGTATCTTTAGGGTCATTGTCCTGCTGGAACATGAACCTTCGTCCCAGTCTCAAACCTCTGGCCGACTCAAACGGGTTTCCTCCCAGATTTGTCCTGTATTTAGTGCCATCCATCTTTCCTTCAGTTCTGACCAGCTTTCCTGTCCCTGCAGATGAAAAACATCCCCACAGCATGATGCTGCCACCACCATGCTTCACTGTAGGAATGGTGTTCTCAGGGTTTTGGGTTTGTACCACACGTGGCATTTCCCATGATGGCCAAAAAGATCCATTTTAGTCTAATTTGACCAGAGAATCTTCTTCCATGTGTTTGGGAAGTCTGCCACATGCTGTTGGGCAAACTCCAAATGTGTTTTCTTAAGCAATGACTTTTTTTGGCCTCCCTTCCATAAAGCCCCGCCCTGTGGAGTGTATGGCTTAACGTGGTCCTATGGACAGATACTCCCATCTCCGCTATGGATCTTTGCAGCGCCTTCAGTGTTATCTTTGGTGCCTTTTTTGCATCTCTGATTAATGCCCTCCTTGCCCGGTCTGTGAGTTTTGGTGGGTGGGGCCTTCTCTTGTCAGGTTTGTAGTGGTGCCATATTCTTTCCATTTTGCTATAATGGATTTAATGGTGCTCCATGGGATATTCAAAGTTTGGGATATTTTTTATAACCCAACCCTGATCTATACTTCTCCACAACTTTGTCTCTGACCTGTTTGGAGGCTCCTTGGTTTTCATGTTGCTTGCTTAGTAGTGTTGCAGAGTCAAGGTCCTTCCAGAGCAGGCTGATTTATACAGACACCATGTGACAGATCATGTGACACTTTGATTGCACACAAGTGGATCTTAATCAACTAATTATGTGAGTTATGAAGTGAATTGGTTTGACCAGCTCTTATTTAGGGGTTTCGTACGAAAGGGAGTGAATATCTATGAACACTCCAGATTTCTGTTTTTTCATCTTAATTATTGTTTGTTTCACAATAAAATAATTTTCACCTTTAAAGTGGTAGGCATGTTGTGTAAATCAAATGGTGCTAACCCTCCAAAAATCCACTTTAATTCTAGTTTGTAATCCAGTAACACAGGAGAAACACAAAGGGGGATGAATACTTTTGCAAAACACTGTACATTTGCAGCCAATGTTAACGTTGCCTACATTTAGGTACCTTCAGGCCAACAGTGTTAAGTCCATGGAAATAAATTAAATATATTTGTTATAGATCATTATGATATCAAATCAAACAAGAAACTTTACTTCATGGATTGTGACCAACAGTAAACCTTACTGATATGGCTGGGTTGAATCACAATCACCAAACATGGCAATATGTGTTGAAACAAATAAAACCCAACCGAAAGCATTCCATCTGGGACTATTCGTGGCCATGTGGTATGCTTTCAGTGTTACACAAGGTTTCCAAATTAAATTAAAAGAAAAAAAACCTGTCCTGATTGTGCTGATGAGTGTTTTGTTTTTGGCACCGTGCGTTGCTATTTTACACCATAGTACTTCATCCTAAAGCTATGACAAAAAAGAAAGAAAGAAAAAGTATGGCCACCTAGTCACAGGTATGCTTAGAGAATGCATGCCATAATAATAACTTCTAATCCGTGCTGGTAAATTACAGAGCACCTTTCACTCCAGAGTCACACCACAAATCTCATGCCATGATATGCTGAATGTAGTAATGGTGCTTATCTGATCTCAGCTTGCTGTTAACAAACCAATTCACAGCCCACTTCGTGATGGAAAAAAAATGAGAGAACATGGCTCTATTCTTTTTTTTTTCAGTTGACGTACAACTTTTTTTCCCTGACCAATTCCAAATCCTATTTACATTTTTGAACCAGCACCAAACATTCTTTCCTTCTGATTCTATCTTGCAAAAATACAATGGGGCATTATTTTTATGGGTGAGTACAGAGGCAAAGGAGAGAGAGGGAATGGAATGAGGGTAGGAGAATTAGAAAGAGGAAAGAAAAGGGGCAATGACCTGAAAAACTCCATGACCTCATGTCTGACATCATATTGTGGCCACTCCCATCAACAGAGATGTGCTCGTTTGAAAATGGCAATAGTCCATAATCCTTTCTGTGTCATAAATACAACTGATTGCTTACAAAGTTTGCCACACACATGCTTGGCTTTCCTAACAGTTGCCACCCACAATTCACCTGGCTGACATCCTGGGCTCGTAGATTTAAATATGCTTAAAAACACACGCCTGTACTCTGAAAACATTTAGCATACAGTTAATTTTAAAGTTAATTTAATTTGATTTTAATGGGTTGATTATTCTCATTTTATTTGAAACAATGACAGAGTTTACAAGTTATCCTTATGTATGTGTATGTATGTATTCATCCCTTTTCTAACTCAAAATACTCCAATCAAGTTACGGGATCAGATTTTTACCCATCAACAATATCATCTGGAAAAACGTTTCCAACTAAGGCCCACTTTACACGGGGACGGTCTGAAACAAAAACGCAAAAGTCCGTTTTCGTTCTCACTTTTTTCCGCGTCTACACAACCGTTTTCAAGGAGGAAATCTGCGTCTATATGGTGACGCATAAATGTGTGGAATTCAATTGGATGTGCATGCCAGGCGGCTAGGTGGTGCTGTGAAAGACCTCCGCTATGTCTGTATGCATGCGCAACGTCTTCCGTCTTGTCTGATCTGCGCCGCGAAAACTTTGACTACTCTGGCTATGGTAAGTAAGAAAGTAAGTAAAAAAGTAAGAGCATACTATACCCGCCTCTGTTCATTAACGGTATATGTGCAGATTCGGTATAGATGTTCGAAGGACTCCTGGACATTTATTAAAGCTGCCAGAGCAGCTTGAAGGTCTGTTGGATCGATGTAATCAGACATGCTCTTACTTTTTTACTTACTTTCTTACTTCCCGGGCTGGCATGTACAGTATATGACATATGTATGACGTAAATGCGTACCCGACGTGAGCAGATCCGAGCAGAGTTTCGCGTATTGGGTAGTTTAGACGGATATGCAACGGGGGCTGTTTTTAACTTATCCACTCTGGAAGGCGTTTTCAATTTTTTCCGTTTTTCAGCCTCGGAAACGCCGTCCCCGTGTAGACGAAAGGCACTTCCGATAAAATATTTAGTCGTTTTTACCCGACAGCGTCCTCGTGTAAACGGGCCCCAAGTTTGCCACAAACCTGATATATGGCCAGAGCTCAGCTGCCAATTCAGAGGACCTTCAGAAGTCATGATCCTATGTACTTTCTAAGTTCTACTGAGATTTGAAGTGAGTCAGACTTCCCTCACTAGGAATATACACTCACCGGCCACTTTATTAGGAACTTGTTCTTGGCTGACAGGAGTGGAACCCAATGTGTTCTTCTGCTGTTGCATGCCGAGATGCTTTTCTGCTCACCACGGTTGTAAAGAGTTACTATATCCTTCCTGGCAGCTCGAACCAATCTGGCCATTTTCCTCTGACTTCTCTTATCAACAAGGCATTTGTTTCCACCCACAGAACTGTCGTTCGCTCAGTGTTTTTTGTTTTTCGCACCATTCTGTATAAACTAGACTGTTGTGTGTGAAAACCCCAGGAGATCAGCAGTTTCTGAAATACTCAAACTAGTCCATCTGGCTCAAACCAACACTCATGCCACAGTGAAAGTCACACTTTAAGATCACAATTTTTCCCATTCTGTTAGCATTAACTGAAGCTCTTGATTTGTATCTGTATGATTTGATGCATTGTCAAGGGATCGGCTGATTAGGTAACTGCATAAAACAGCAGGTGGTTGAGTGTTCCTAATAAAGTTGCCAGGGAGTTTATGATAAATATGATTCTCGACCCATGAGAAAGTAATTGTCTTTGAAATAAAGAGAAAGCTGTTCGCTTATACAATACTGATGGAGCAAGTGAGACAGTAATCACTGGAAAAGGTAAAAAGGAAAATGGAGAATGTAGTCGAGCCGCCTAAAATTCTCCTGTTGTCTGAAGTGTTTTTTTCCACTTCGTGGTATTTTCTATCATTTGAAATTGCTTTTAATAAGCATGTACTGTGACCCTATGGCCGCCGTTGTATTTTCTTGCCTTTTTCAGTGCAGACTGTCCCTCCAAAATGCCACCAGACTTCCCATTTATAGGCACAGAGACTCTTGATGGAAGAACAGAATAAAAAGAAGGACAAGGAGTCAGGAAAGAGGGAAGAAGGAGGTCAGTCTGTGTCGTGGGAACCGCTAGCGGAGTCTGGATTGCAAATGCTTTGCCCTCCAGAGGATTCACAACTGCTTTCAATTTTCGACGGGGGTCACTCAAATTACAGTCCCCCTTCCACCAAAATCGCTGCCGCCCACCATCACAACCCCTCAACTTCATCCATGCTCTGAGACACAAAGCCATGACATCATCCTTGTCCTGGGCGGAGCATGTCTCATCCTGTAACTCAAGCCCTGTGCAGTCTTCCAGTTATCGCCCTCTTTCTACCTCTCACATTTGTCACAACCTATTTTCTACATTTGTTTCGATGCCTCCTTCTTAACCTCTGTGTCGTTCTTTTTTTTCTGTCCTTTAATCCATTGGCTTCTGCTCTGGATCAGCTGGGCTCAGGGATCTGTCTGCTCGCCACATGCTAAAGATGTGCTGACGGGGCTGAGAGGGCCAGAGGGCTGCAGGGTGGGATGGCTGACAGAGGGACTTTCAGGGGAAACAGCGCCTCAGGGAAACATAAACACTTACAATGCAACAATACAGCTATTATCTGTGAAAGGAAACGTGATGTCTACTGTGCATCACTGCATACACATGCTCTTACTGGGATGAGTCAAGAAGTGGCAAAATCCTTACTCAAGCAAAAGATTAGTCATGTAAATAAACACTCCGGTTTCACACCTGTATGTAAAGTACAAACTTTTAAACCTAAAGTAAATGCCAAAGTAAGAAACACAAAAGACAAAGAAATCACACAGCCTGCATCTTGTTTAACAAGTTAAGTTGGGTTACTGATGCTAAATAAGTCACCTTTAACAAAAGAATTAGGGCAAACATCAACTAAAGCTAGCAAACAAATAGCTACCTAGTTATAGCAAATCTAGCTCGCAATGTTAGCTAAATTCTTACTGTCTCAACAGTTGCTAAATAAATCTCATCTCATCTCATTATCTCTCACCGCTTTATCCTGTTCTACAGGGTCGCAGGCAAGCTGGAGCCTATCCCAGCTGACTACGGGCGAAAGGCGGGGTACACCCTGGACAAGTCGCCAGGTCATCACAGGGCTGACACTAAAGGCCTCTGCATGCTCTTGCAACAAGGCTTTCGCAGATAGCTTTTCTCAGACAGTTGCGCGATGTTATTCACTGCCACAACGCAAGGGGGCGCGAAGTCGTGAAATTGCTAGGAGTAGTTGGTGGGTGTGGTTAGTGGAGTGTTTATCCTCCGGTTACTTATAATGACTAGAACTGGAGTCGTATAGATGTACGTACTCCCTCACTTCCTCGATCAACTGCTCTTCGTGCTGCTCCATCTTCGCTCGTGTTTTTAAAAATGGCGGTCGTGAAAACAAACCAAACCGGGAAAGTAGGGAAGCGGAAGTGCATGTACAGCAGATGTAGAGTGGACCAATCAGAGCCCTCTTGTCTGCGACGCTGTCTGCGAGGCTGTCTGCGGTGGTCACAATTTTTGGGAGGTGCGCGCAGAGCATCTGTGAAGGGGGGCTTCGCAGACGCCATCTGGGTTGTCAGCATAAATTGGCCTATAGACACAGACAACCATTCACACTCACATTCACACCTACGGTCAATTTAGAGTCACCAGTTAGCCTAACCTGCATGTCTTTGGACTGTGGGGGAAACCGGAGCACCCGGAGGAAACCCACGCGGACACGGGGAGAACATGTAAACTCCGCACAGAAAGGCCCTCACCGGCCATGGGGTCGAACCCGGACCTTCTTGCTGTGAGGCGACAGCGCTAACCAGCTAAATAAATCACCTTTAACAAAAGAATTAGGACAAACATCAATTAAAGCTAGCAAACGAATAGCTATCTAGCTATAGCAAATCTAGCTCGCAATGTTAGCTAAATCCTTAATGTCTTAACAGTTAGCTAGCATGATAACTGATTAAACAATAATATGCTAATATGCTAATAGCTAATGCTAATGCTTTCATTACAAATTGGCTAGATAAATACAAAATATAAGCCAGGAACAAATAAATATACAGTATATAGCGATAAATATTGTCACTTTCATGGTTTTTTGTTTGTTTGTTTTTAGATTTGAGGTAGAATTATTGAAAATGAAGAGCTGATTATTTTTATTCAAGATAAAAATCTGGCTTCATTCCCTTGTTTGGTCCAGAAGCACGGCATTGAGAGTAAACACTTTTTAGAATACCTACAAATTAAATCATCTATCCAAGCAAAAATTAACATCCAGACAGCGAACCTAGACATCCCCTCACCAATCATGGAGTTGATCAACATTCCCTCCCCCCAAAAAAATTCTTTCCAAAATATACAAAATTATATCTCGTTTAGAAAAAACTTTAAGCATACCATATCACACATGGGAATCAGCTTTGTCCATTACTCCCGGTGCCGACTTCTGGACCCAAATCTGTAAAAACATCTACCTCATGACAAAAAAATAGCAATCTACAATTAATACAATATAAGGTACTTCACAGATTTCACTTCACTGCACAGAAACTGTATAAAATGGGCTTTGACTCTGACTTGTCTTCTCACTGCATGCAAAATAATCCAGACACATACCGGTACATTCATGCTGTCTGGCATTGCACTCCAATCAACAGGTTTTGGTTAAGCGTCACAGAATCACTCTCTACCATTCTTGGCTGTCATATCCCAGCAACCCCGTCCCTATGTATGCTTGGTGATACATCCGCAATCAATATAAGCACCTCATGCAATAAAATACTGCTAGTAGCGCTGACTATCACCAAGAAAACATTCCTCATGAACTGGAAATCAAGGAACACTGTACGCATCACTCATTGGAAAATTTGTTAACGGATTATAGATCATTGGACAATATATCCACTCCAAACTTAAACAACACTCAGGATACACCCTCCCCTTGGTCACCCTTCATCACCTTCTTACAGTTATGACCTGACCCTCTGCGCCTGAGATCCAACTCACAACTTTATAACCACATGTAAATAGCTATATATAATAGGGTGGCGGCTGGTAGCTGGAACATCTCATCTCATCATCTCTAACCGCTTTATCCTTCTACAGGGTCGCAGGCAAGCTGGAGCCTATCCCAGCTGACTACGGGCAAAAGGCGGGGTACACCCTGGACAAGTCGCCAGGTCATCACAGGGCTGACACAGACACAGACAACCATTCACACTCACATTCACACCTACGGTCAAGCAGAGAAAGAACAGATTGAGCCAACGTTTGGGGCGGCACAGTGGTGTAGTGGTTAGCGCTGTCGCCTCACGGCAAGAAGGTCCTGGGTTCGAGCCCCGGGGCTGGCGAGGGCCTTTCTGTGTGGAGTTTGCATGTTCTCCCCGTAGCTGGAACAATCTCATCTCATCTCATTATCTCTAGCCGCTTTATCCTTCTACAGGGTCGCAGGCAAGCTGGATCCTATCCCAGCTGACTACGGGTGAAAGGTGGGGTACACCCTGGACAAGTCGCCAGGTCATCACAGGGCTGACACATAGACACAGACGACCATTCACACTCGCATTCACACCTACGGTCAATTTAGAGCCACCAGTTAACCTAACCTGCATGTCTTTGGACTGTGGGGGAAACCGGAGCACCCGGAGGAAACCCACGCGGACACGGGGAGAACATGCAAACTCCGCACAGAAAGGCCCTCACCGGCCATGGGGCTCGAACCCAGACCTTCTTGCTGTGAGGCGACAGCGCTAACCACTACACCACCGTGCCGCCCTATTATTATTATGAATATATATAAAATCTCCCTCTTCCCTCCCTTTTATTTTAATTTTTTTTCTCTCCTTTCCTCCCTTTCTCTCTGCCTCTCTCTACTTCACTCATCCCTGTTCTGCCCGGGCCCCATGGGTGGCTCGGGCGGCCCGGTCCTGTCGGGTTGCCATGTGGGACCGGTGTTAGTCGGTACTGTGGGGTATATGTGGGTTCTGGGCCCCCATCGCGCACTCGCCCTATGCAAACACACACATACCTCTTCCTGGTAATACGTAACACGCCTTATTATCTTTTAAATGCACTACACGTTAGATTGCACAAATCATACATCTACCAATAACAAGAACAACAAATAGACTAGGGCAAGCGAGGCGTGCATGCAGATGCCTCTGCAGGTGTTTTACTGCACGCCTCGCTTCTTTTAATGGTAACACAATTTAGAGGAGGCATATATCTATGAGTACGCAGGGTTAGTGTGGCGTGCAGGGAGAAATCTGGGCAGAGATTCACCCTGCGCGCACACTTCTTTTAATGCAATACATTAGAGAAAGGCCACAATCTAGCCATTTACATTCTTATATAGGACAAATATGGCATGTTGCGATGGTCTGGAGTCGAGGTGTGGTGGGTCGTAGGGGGTGCTGGGGGCCCTGGGCCTTGGGCCGTGCGCTGGTTAACACGCAGGGCCTTCCCTCTGCCGTCTCATTGTGGTATATCTTGTGCGGGGGCGGGACGACACCGTGGCCATACTTGTGTGCCCAGGCAATCTGTATAATCAGTCAGTTAATCAAATTATTCCTATTCTTATCCCTATCCTTATTTCTCTTATTATTAACCTACATAAAGATAATAATACTAATTTCCTCTGAAACCCTCCTTCTCTGCGATCCAGCCTCCATCTCCCTGGCCCAACAGTAAGTCAGTACTACTCCTTATATACTGTACACTCACACACGGACATCTCCATATACACATTATTCTTTACTGTTAATTTTGGTTTTTCACTTAATTTTAAATTCGGTGTTATATTTGAATTCTAATTTTTGTATAATTGTATTATAATTGTTTTGTATAATTGTATTGTGTATGAATATCTCATCTCATTATCTCTAGCCGCTTTATCCTGTCCTACAGGGTCGCAGGCAAGCTGGAGCCTATCCCAGCTGACTACGGGCGAAAGGCGGGGTACACCCTGGACAAGTCGCCAGGTCATCACAGGGCTGACACATAGACTCAGACAACCATTCACACTCACATTCACACCTACGGTCAATTTAGAGTCACCAGTTAACCTAACCTGCATGTCTTTGGACTGTGGGGGAAACCGGAGCACCCGGAGGAAACCCACGGGGACACAGGGAGAACATGCAAACTCCACACAGAAAGGCCCTCACCGGCCACGGGGCTCGAACCCGGACCTTCTTGCTGTGAGGTGACAGCGCTAACCACTACACCACCGTGCCGCCTTGTATATGAATATATATATTTTTTTAAATGAAGAGCTTAATTTTTTCTATCCTTTTTGGTAAGACTTTGTGCTTCCATGTACAACCAGTTTCTAATAAGATGTAGAAACGTATAATCAACTGCTTAAAAGTGTCTTGCATAAAAAGTCAGCTTTTTCTAATCTAAGCTGTTTCTAAAAGTATTCCAGGTTCTATAGAATAATCCATTTTGAAAAGTAATGACTAAAATGTATAGTACAAATACTTCAAATACTTTTATGTACACATTTTTCCATACATATTATGCTATGAATGTTTTCATGAACTATTCCATATATGTCTGAAGTTACATGTGTGTGTGTTTGAGGGCAGGAGGGCATCGCATACTCATGTACGTGGAATGCTAAGCAGTTCGCAGTTAAAGAGGCAGCCGGTATAATGCTAAAAATCCACAATTAGACTAATGTAGGATGAAAACCAGATGACCATGGGCTATGACAACATGCTCAGGTTACCGTGGTCAGGGTGAACACAGCCGACACACATACAGCCTACTAGCAGTCAGCACTATGAAAACCTGTGGCTTCTCTGTAAACACCATGTCTCTAACACTGCGCTCGAAACAAACAGTGAGCTCTTGGATAAACTTCTGGCACATTTTTCACCAAAAACATTGGGTACAGTTTCAGGAGGCTTTAACTCTAAAGACATTTCAGACTTCTTCCACTCTGCTAAATGACACTAACTCCACACTTCTCCATCTGTAACCAGACTGTAATGTAGAGCTTGAGTGAAAGCTACATTTTTGGTAAGTGTCTTAAAAAGTGAAGTGCATTGCACTTGGACGGGTTGGTTGGTTGGTTGGACATGACTAGGAAATGAGCTAATAGCTCCGTCTTTATGACCTAATTTCAGCTGCCTCAGTTTGCAGAGACAATGGCACAAACCCAGCACACTGCAGTTCAACGTGTCAACCTCACAGACACACACACTTACATTGGGTAACCGGTTTATTAAGTGCTAAAGAAATCTATCCATGGAATCAATTAAACACATAATTTATACACGACACTGTTGGTTCCTGTAATTCATGATTGTATCTGCTTAAAAGAAGACATCAGCTGTGTTAAATTTATTAGCAGGAAGGGACTAACCATCTCAAGAGAACTGCTGGTATCAATTCCCAACATCTTTTAAAACAGTAGGAGAAGACAATGCTTGCCATAAGCAGAATCATTACTGTAATTTTATCTACAGGCAGGAGGAGGGCCTAACTAGCAGCACCCCCTTGTGGTACAGATGTTGATATATGAAGCCCTACAGGCTCTCAGTGCAAGCCCTAGGGACCACTATCCAGCAGTTTTCCATTAAGGCCTTCAGGTAGCTGACTATTAAGTTCTCAATGCCAGGTCTGGACAATGTGCTTTGTAAACTTTTGCTCCAATACACCCAACCATTACATTTACCATGATATAATCCTTAAATGATTATATAATTACACATGGGAGGCATAATGGTGCAGTGGGTAGCACCTCACAGCGCCAAGGTTAAGTCATGTGACCTGGTTTCCTCCAGCTGTCCAAAAACAAGCAGGTAAGCAGAATGGCTATGCTACATTGCCTGTAGCAGTTAATGAACGTGTATGCGTGGTGTCTAGCAATGGACTGGTGGCCCATCCTGGGTAAATAATTACACATGCTGCATTGAACTGGGTGTGTTTTAGCAAGGAAAGGGTTGTGTTCAGACTCAGTCCCCTCTGAAAGTATAAGTATGTTGGTTTTCTCTCTTCAGTCTCCTCTTCAGGAGGTGAAATGCATGCTTAGTTATTCTGGTCATTGACTTGGTCAGTCTAAAACCTTCCACTTTTTTCCCTGATGAAGTCCTTTGTTGTGTTGGCAGTGTGTTTTGCACCTCTGTCTTGCTGCATAATGAAGTTGCTCCCAAATAGATTGGAGGCATTTCTCTGTAACTCCCCTATGCTGCTACCTTGTCGTGGTGGGGTTGCTTGCGTGCCTCCGTGACTCTGAAGGCTATATCGGTGGGGGCCCATGCCCCCGGTAGGTCCAACCATGCCGGGCAGATTTCTAAAGTAGAGGCCAGACGAAAAGCAGCAGCTGGCCCTCCAGGTTGGGGGTTGGGCGTTGGGTTAACTACCCAACCCTGTAAAACACACTCCAGTTACGGAAACGCTGACGAAGAAAAACCAAATCGCTCACCTGGCCGAAGAGGGTGCCCCAGCAATGGGGACTATGACGCCTACCAGCCAAACCCGCAAGGGAGCTGGTAGGCTGAAACACCTTCTGACGCCAAGGAAACTCATTACTGTGGGGACATGGAACATCAGAACCATATACCAGGCTGGTAAGGCTGCTACCATTGGCAAGGAAATGGAGCTCTACAATCTCACAGTCCTGGGCCTGGCAGAAACTCGATGGACACAGTCGGGTGAGGTCAAACTAACCAGTGGCCAGTCCATTAACAAAATACACAACACACAGGCTACAAACATTCATCAACTCCTGCTTCAGAAGGATACTAAACATCTGGTGGAAAGACAAAGTGAGCAACGTGGATCTATGGAAAAGAACAAATCAAGACCCCCATAGATGTACAAATACAGAGAAGAAAATGGAGTTGGATTGGTCACACCCTCAGAAAACCTGCCACAGACATCACCCGTCAAGCCCTGAAGTGGAACCCCCAAGGGAAAAGGAAACGAGGTCGCCCCAGGAACAGCTGGAGAAGAAGCATAGAGGCAGAAATGTCTGAGAGAGGGTTGAACTGGGGAGAGCTTGAACAGAAAGCCACCAACAGAATGAAATGGAGGTTGTTCGTCAACGGCCTATGCACCCAAGAGGAGCAAAGGGCTTAATGAATGAATGAATAATGAAATAATGATTTCTCTGTAAATTGGCAGACAGTGTTTCTGGTAGACATTAATTTTGGTTCCAAAACCTTTGTAGCTCATCTCCGTTTTTTTTTTTTTTTTTGTGAATTCCAATCTGGCTTTCCGATTCTTACTGCTGATGAGTGGTTTGCATCTTGTGGTATCTATATTTCTGCTTCTGTAGTCTTCTTCGAACGGTGGATCGTGATATTTTCACCACTGCCCTGTGGAGGCTGTTGGTGATGTCACTGACTGTTGTTCTTGGGATTTTCTTCACAGCTCTCACAAAGTTTCTGCCATCAGCGACTGTTGTTTTCTTAGCCAACCTGTTTGATGTCTGGTTGTTAGTACACCAGTGGTTTCTGTCTTTTTCAGGACATTCCAAATTGTTGTATTGGCTATGCTCAGTGCTTGTGTAATGGCTGATAGATTTTCCCTCTTTTCTTAGCTTCCAAATGGCTTCTTTTTCTTCAATAGACAGCTTTCTGGTCTTCATGTTAAGTTACCCTTTTTAACAATAAATGCAGTCTTTACAAGTGAAATCCAGGGCTCAGACCAAGAGTAGATATTCAGAGCTATTAATTGTTTAAAAAAAAAAAAATCAAACTAACAGGGCACAGTTGGGCAACAAGAAACACATGTCCGGTACATGTTCCAATAATTTTTGATCACTTGACAAATGGGTGGATTCAAACAAAATGCATCCTTTTCCCAGCTGTTGAACACATCTAGACATGAATATCAGGAAATGAAAGCTGAAATTCTTATGTCATCCCATATTCATCTTTTGATCTCAAACCCAAATGTCTTCAGTGTCTAGCCAAAAAAAAACCCCCAAAAAATAAAAAACCTTGACTTGCTGTTCCAATACCTCCAGTGAAGACTGTATACAGTTGATTGCAAACATTTGCATACCCATAAGACATTATGAAGGAAACTAATACATTTGATTCATAGCAACAATACAATTACTGGTTTCAAAGCTGCTTCCAACCTCTTTGTATCCTCTTAAGAGCTTAAACAGACAGGACCGTCTTTAAACCAGATCTGGAGACTGAATGAAGGTCATGGCAAACCAATTCTTCTGTGTTGCAGGACACACATTTTCCATCCACAAACAACGGTAGATGCTAACTTTTGCATTTAACTGCATTTTCATGTATATACATACTTCCATACAGTACCAGTCAAAAGCTTAGGCACACCTAATTTAATGTTTTATTAACTAAAGTCACTTCATGTCTTAAAGTTATGATGGATGTTGTTTCTCTTTACTTAGTTGAGCGGTTCTTGACATAATATGGATTACTACAGTTGTGGAATAGGACTATTTACTGTATGTTCATAATTTACTATTTGATCTCAAACACATAAAGAAGGCAAGAAATTGCACTAATTACCTTTTGACGAGACACCTGTTAATTGAAAAGTATTCCAGGTGACTCCCTCATAAAACTGGTTAAGATAACACCAACAGTGTGCAAAGCGTCATCAAGGTAAACTGTGGCTACTTTGAAGAATCTCATCTCATCTCATTATCTCTAGCCGCTTTATCCTGTTCTACAGGGTCGCAGGCAAGCTGGAGCCTATCCCAGCTGACTACGGGCGAAAGGCGGGGTACACCCTGGACAAGTCGCCAGGTCATCACAGGGCTGACACTAGACGCAGACAACCATTCACACTCACATTCACACCTACGGTCAATTTAGAGTCACCAGTTAACCTAACCTGCATGTCTTTGGACTGTGGGGGAAACCGGAGCACCCGGAGGAAACCCACACGGACACGGGGAGAATATGCAAACTCCGCACAGAAAGGCCCTCGTCGGCCACGGGGCTCGAACCCGGACCTTCTTGCTGTGAGGCGACAGCGCTAACCACTACACCACTGTGCCGCCCACTTTGAAGAATCTAAAATATGAAATATTGTTTTTTTTAAACACTTTTTTTTGTTCACCTCATAATTCCATACATGTTCCATACGTTATTAGCTCATCCGGACGATAAACGATGAGCTTATGCCATCATGTGTTGTCCATCTGGTGTCGTCCACATTTCATGAAAATCACTCCTCCTTTCTCAATTCTTCACTGATTTTTATTCTTTTTGGCAGGAAGGTAGGTCTGCCTAAAGTGCATATAGATAGTTTCTATCCAGATTTGCATAATTGCAATTAATAATGAAGATATGGAGTAATTAAGCCCTGATGAGCAGTTTCCACACAAATTGCTTCTTCTCCGATTTTGTTTCTTTCTGGCATGAAGGTATGGGTATCTAGGGTGAATATAACTTCTACCCAGATTTGCTTAATTGCAAATATTAATGAAATTATGGACTAATTAAGCCTTAATGAGCAGTTCAACAAAAATCGTTTCTTCTCGGTCAATTCCTCGACGTTTTGGATTATTTCTGGCAAATAGATAGGTATTCCTAGGGTGTATATAGCTTGCAACATTTATTATGCAAGGTGGCCTGCTTTAGATCATTCCTTCTGGACTAGATGTGGCTGGAGTGAGCTACGCTGTCATTGATGGTCTCGTTTCATAGTTTTGATGTCTTCAGTATGGTACTACAATGCAGAAAGTAGTCAAAATACAAAAGAAACCTATGAATGTGTAGGTGTTCAAACTTTTGACCGATACTGTACATTTATTACATCAAACCCAAAATCCCAGTCCACAGACAGTATAATATTCATATTTTAACCACTAAACATACAGTGAGAGTAAAAAGTATTTGATCCCTTGCTGATTTTGTTGGTTTGCCCACTAATAAAGACATGATCATTCTATACTTTTAATGGTAGATGTATTCTAACATGGAGAGACAGAATATCAAAACAAAAATCCAGAAAATAACTTTAAAGAATATATTTTAATTGATTTGTATTTCATTGAGGGAAATAAGTATTTGATCCCTCTAGCCAAAAGCACTTAATACTTGGTGGCAAAGCCTTTGTTTGCAAGCACAGCGGACAGACGTTTGTTGTAGTTAACCACAAGGTTAGCACACATATCAGGGGGAATTTTGGCCCACTCTTCTTTGCAGATC
The DNA here is from genome assembly GCF_027579695.1 of Neoarius graeffei. Taxonomy (NCBI): domain Eukaryota; kingdom Metazoa; phylum Chordata; class Actinopteri; order Siluriformes; family Ariidae; genus Neoarius; species Neoarius graeffei. Next base: position 27,096,118 of record NC_083585.1, read on the forward strand.
CTCTCTAAATCATTAAGGTTGGTGGGCTGTCGCTTGGCAACTCGGACCTTCAGCTCCCTCCATAGATTTTCGATTGGATTGAGGTCCGGAGACTGGCTGGGCCACTCCATGACCTTAATGTGGTTCTTCTTGAGCCACTCCTTTGTTGCCTTTGCTGTATGCTTCGGGTCGTTGTCATGTTGGAAGACCCAACCACGGCCCATTTTCAACTTCCTGGCAGAGGGGAGGATGTTGTCCCTCAGGACTGCACGGTACATGGCTCCATCCATCTTCCCACTGATGCGGTGAAGTAGCCCTGTGCCCTTGGCAGAGAAACACCCCCAAAACATAATGCTTCCACCTCCATGCTTGACGGTGGGCACAGTGTTTCTGGGGTCATAGGCAGCATTTTTCTTCCTCCACACATGACGAGTAGAGTTTAGGCCAAATAGTTCAATTTTGGTCTCGTCTGACCACAGAACCTTCTCCCAATCACTTTGTACATCTTTGAGGTGATCATTGGCATACTTTAGGCGGGCCTCCACATGTGCCTTCTTAAGCAGGGGTACCTTTCGGGCACTGCAGGATTTTAATCCATTGCGGCGCAAAGTGTTGCCAATTGTTTTCCTGGTGACTGTGGTCCCAGCTGCCTTGAGGTCATTCACTAACTCCCGGTGTGTGGTTGCAGGCCGATTTCTCACAGTTCTCATGATCATTGCCACCCCACGAGGTGAAATCTTCTGTGGAGCACCAGACCGAGGTCTATTGATGGTCATGTTACACTTCTTAAATTTTCTCACAATTGCACCAATGGTTGTTACTTTAATACCCAGCATCTTGCTAATGTTTTTGTAGCCCATTCCAGATTTGTGCAGGTCAACAATCCTGTCTCTGAGGTCCTGAGAGAGTTCTTTGATCTTACCCATCTTGGAGAGTTTGGAATCTGTCTGATTGTCTGATTCTGTGAACAGGTGTCTTTCATACAGGTGATTAGTTAGAACATGTGTCTTCAATTCAGGTAACAAGTTGATTGGGAGTGTCTAACTGGTCTGTGAAAGCCAGAACTCCTAATGCATACTAGGGGATCAAATACTTATTTCCCTCAATGAAATACAAATCAATTAATATATATTCTTTAAAGTTATTTTCTGGATTTTCTTTTTGATATTCTGTCTCTCCATGTTAGAATACATTTACCATTAAAAGTATAGAATGATCATGTCTTTATTAGTGGGCAAACCAACAAAATCAGCAAGGGATCAAATACTTTTTACTCTCACTGTATAAACAGTGACAAAGAAAAACAACACAAGGGGCTATTGGGCATGAGGGTTCCTTGAACAGTTTGATGTGTACGAAAATTAAGTAAATCGTATGTAATGGCCAACACAGTCACCTGACCCCAAACCAATTGAACACATGGAAGATTTTGGATGACACCATCCAATAAACAATAGAGGGAATATTATTTTGAATAATTGTGTTCATCCTTCCAGTACAGTTTCAGTCTTGAAGAATCCATTCCAGGGTGTGTTGAATACCTGGCCCAATATACTCTGTTGCTTTTCACCACTGCACTGTAAAGTCTACACCCAATTAAAAAGCTCAGTCATTAATAGCCTGCATCATTAAGAAAGGAGTAACTGGAAGGATGAGATTAACGTGCTCATTTTTATACTATAAATAACACATATCAAGGGTAATCATAAGTGATTTTTAATACTTTGTATTGCATAAAAAGCTTGCTTACCCAAGCTCTCAACTCTATCCAGAGTCTTCATCATTGTGCATGCCCGAAAGAACGTCATCCCAAATCTCCAGAAGCTGGTACCGTCCCCCGTCTCGGTTCAGGTAGGGCTTGAGGGTTCTGATGTGGATGGCTTTGTAGATTTTTTTTTTTTGCCTGTGTACCTCATTCAGTGTGAGAGGAGTGACAAGAAGTGTAATGCTTATGTTGGTGAAACCGAACGATCTCTTCGAACCAGATACATGGAACATAGACGCCCAAGTTCGGAATCAATCATCGACGGTATCGCAACATATTCACAAAACACCACATGGGACACAGGATACAGCTAGACAATGTGAAAATTCTAGACCAGGGGCCAGACTGGTTTAAACAAGGTGTACGAGAAGCCATCCACATCAGAACCCTCAAGCCCTCCCTGAACCGAGACGGGGGCCGGTACCAGCTTCCGGAGATTTGGGACAACATTCTTTCGGGCATGCACAATGCATGCTCGAAGTGACGTCATTTCCTCCTGGCGAAGACTCTGGATAGAGTTGAAAGCTTGGGTAACCAAGCTTTTTATGCAATACAAAGTATTAAAAAAAAATCACTTATGATTACCAAATTGGCTGCATAGATGAAACTTTTCAACACATCAAGGGTATTAATTCCAAGTGTTTATTATATATCTAGTTTCCATTTCTAAACAGATAATGAAATACTCATAAAACAGAGGTGAAGATCTTGTTACATAAATCAGTAGTTTTATTGCCATTAGAACATTTACATACAAAGTTTAATATAGCAATTACCAAGAATAATCCATAACTACCTGTTTATCAGTCCAGTCGGCCACCAGCAGGCTTTATATCATTTATATATTGATCTTAAGTTCAAATTTCTTATTTTATGTGCTTGACACTTCCTGTAGTTCTCCAGCTCACTTTTTGTGAGCAACATAACGTATACAATAGCAGTCAAAAGTCTGGACACTAAGTTCTCAGCTGGAATGCTTTTCAATTAGCAGGTCAGCCTTGTCAAAAGTTAATTAGTGGAATTTGTCTTAAATACAGTTGAGATCATCAAATAGTAAATAATAATACAGTAAATAGCCCTATTCCACAACCGTAGTGATCCATGTCAAGAACTGCTCAACTAAGTAAACAGAAACAACAGATATCATTACTTCAAGACAAAGTCTATTTTAATTAATAAGGAAGAAAAACCACTGAATTAGGAGGAGTGTCCAAACTTTTGACTGGTACTGTACATGCCAAGAAGCCACAACTGTGTTTCATACTGGTCAGATAAATAATTTTAAAAGCATTTTAAATCTTAAACTAATCCAATTCATTTTGTTACGCACTATTAGATTTCACTTGCTGCCAAGGACTTGTGTACACATTAATGTAGTAGCCATTTTAATTTTGGTAGAAAATCTGAAATTAGCGGAGTATTCTATAGAATCAAATTTCTGTCCATTTTTTTCACATTCTGTAATATTGGCTTTTAATTCTTTTCAAATACGGTATATGTGTTTCACTTTATTTAAAAGAAAAATGAGTTATTCTTTTTAAAAAAAAAAAACCCACCCCTTTATGAAGGCCATCACAGGGGTAGCCACCCAAAATGACTGCTCTATCAGCAGGTAGAATAAATTAAAGGAAAAACAGAAAATCCCTTCATATTTTAGCGCACACACATACACACGATGGAATGCATTAATGAACCTTCTAAAAATCCATCCATTTTCCAATGAAGGGAGAGGCTAAGAAACTGTTTTGTAATGAGCAAATGAAAGTAAATTCACGCATTTGCTGATTGTTTCATGCTATAAAAAATAAAGCAAAGAGAAAAGGATGTTAAAACTCATTTTCCCCATCACTAAAAAAACAACTAAAGACCATATTTTCTCCCTTAAAGATTCTTACATCCAGTGTTTTAAAGAACTATGTTCATCTCACTTGTGTGCTACATAAAGAATCATTAAGCTAGTATGTCAGTGTAATTTCACCTATCCAGGACATTTTTGCTCTACGCATCACCACTGGGTCTGATATCGTACCATTGTACTAATGCCCTGGCTTCTCAAAGCTTCCCCAAACCCAAGGTGTGTGTAACAGGATCGGAGTGTAGAGATATATATATTGGTGCTCAGTAGCAGAGAGGGGAAAAGAAAGGATTTAGTGGGATTCATTGTGGGATGAATCATCCTCAGGAATGTACTCCTCTGGTAGAAGCTCTTGCTTGTCATCCAGTAGCAGGAGGCGCTGTTGCTTCACACGGCGCACTGAGACCACGAGCAAGCCAGCAAACAGCATGACTGACATAACGGCCAGAATGGAAACCAGGAAAAAGGCTGAAAGAGGGGAAAAAAAAAATTTTAAGAAACCAACAAGGAAGTGATTTTCAAAAAAGGCAGAAAATTTGAAAAATGATTTTCCTAATCATAATTTGCATTATATAATGTACCAGTCAAATGTTTGGACACACCTACACGTTTTTCTGTATTTTGACCATTTTCTACATTATGGAATACTAAAGACATCAAAACTACGAAATAACATGGAAAAACAGTTTCATATTTTAGATTCTTCAAAAGTAGACACCGTTTACCTTGACACTTTGTACACTATTGGCATTATTTTAACCAGCTTTACGAGTTAGTCATGTGGAATGCTTTTCAATTAACAGGTGCCTCATCAAAAGGTAATTAGTGCAATTTCTTGCCTTCTTAATGTGTCTGAAACAGTAAATAAAGATATCGTAAGTCGCCCTATTCCACAACTGCAGTAATCCACATTACGTCAAGAACCGCTCAACTAAGTCAAGACAAATTACGGCCATCATTACTTTAAGACTTGAAGGATCTTAATAAAAATCAAGAAAAATAGTTGAATTAGGAGGTGTGCCCAACATTTTGACTGGTATCGTATGTATAATAAAAATCTCAAAGACCTGTTGCATGTTCAGGTCATACGGTCTTACCTGGAGTCCAGCGAGTCACGTGGTCTCCATGCTGATCAAATCCACCTACAGGAACATTGCATACTTATGACCATAGTACAAAAACACATCACTTTTTAGGTTAATATATTTAAAAAAAAAAAAGTTTGCTTTAACATACAAGAATTCCTTTTGAACTGTGCAATTCCATACATCACCTTATGTACATCCAGATTTCCAAGATAAATCAGCAAGTGTTTGCTGTTCGTTATTATTATTATTATTATTATTATTATTATTATTATTATTATTATGCATCAACACAAGCAGTAAAGAAGTGGAGCAATTCGTGTATCAAAAGCTTTTTAGACATGCAGGACAGCACAGGACGTGCCTCTCAGTGCAAACACTCGCACCCCAAATATGAGCTAATTACAGCCCTTCAGTCCTGTGAAAGTCTGGTTTTATGCATTAAGAAAGCATTCCATCTCCTCCGCTGACCATAATAACCCTTTCCCTGCAATCACAAAACTTGAAACAGGAAGCAACGTCAAGTTGAACCAATCACATTGCTCAGCATGAGGCACTAAGTTCCAGTAGCTTTCTGACTGCACCACGGTTCAGTGGAAGCAAGTCCAAGACCACCATTTTCAGGAGAACCAGGAATCTGTTCGCAGGACTACTCCCAGACTTGGGGGGGGTATATTTATAAAAAAAAAAAAAAAAAAACACCACTCAACAAGAAGTGTGAAAATGACCCAAGTATCTGTACAGCTGTTTCGATGATAAGTGTGCCGTATGTTAAAAAAAGGGGAACTTTTAGCTCAGGGGATTTTCACAAAGGTTCATTTTTTCCCCCAGACCAAAGTATGTTTGCACCAAGGCTTTGAGGTATTTTCAACCCCAAGTGCACTCTACAGGACCAACAGTGGTCTGAGGTTTGCTCTGAATGAACTTCGAATGTGTGTGAAAATCAGCTCCTGGAACACGATTGATTAAACGTACATTACCGCATATTTCAAGTTTAATAACAGTGATGAATGCTGTGGTCTCTAAATGTGTTTTGCAGTCTTGGTCCTGGAGTACATTGCCCTGGACATTTTCTTTTCCTCCAACTCACCCATTTCAATCTCAAGTTCTATTCTGCGTATTAAAGGACTTTCTATCTGCAGGAAAAAGCAAGCCCAGAAATATTTGCTTTGGTTGTATTTGGGTGGCTGGCTGGGATAAAGGAGTTAACAGGGTTAAGCCCACCCTCTCACAAGGAAAAATGCATAAATACAACTTTATTTGCAGTTAATAAATCGATTAAAAGTGGATTATTAATAACAGCAGCACCAATTGCCATAAGCCGAAACACACAATTATATGAAGTAGAGGCTGGGGCTGATTTCTTTCTAGTCCAGACTGTAGTTTCATCACTGACTTAAGTGATTATAGCTGTGGAACTTCCCCTAGATTTGGTGTTAATTTATATTTTTATTATGCTTCATTAGGATGCGCAGGAACGCAGATGGGCCGCGAGGCCTGCACCGGAGTCGTCTGCAACGGTGGCATGAACGGCCTGGTTGAGCTACTATGGAATGTCTGGTTTTGTGAGCCCTCATACTTCCTTTGACGCTTGTATTCAATTGCGGACACTGAGCTTTTAACTATGCTTCGCCATGTGGCTCTTTCCAAGGCATCACTTTCCCATGTCTGATCGATAACACTGGCATTCTTCATATTCCTCTTCAAAACACCTTTGTACCCCAGTCTGTCCTCCTCGTCTCCCCTTTCCTTGGCTCAGTTCTCCGTAGAAAATGGCCTTGGGTAATAAATAAACCAGTCTGGTGTATTTTTCTTCTGCTGTCCAAGTGCATCACTTGCAGTTGTGTAGACAATATCTTTCAGCTGTTGCCACAGGTCCTCAATGTTTTCTGCGTCTTCTTGATCGGGGCGTTTTCCTGTAGAGCAGCTGTAATAGCCATTGAGTTTGCGCCGTGTCTCCTCATTCCTCAACTTGTCCATGTCTAGTTTCTTATTTGTTGTGGAGGCTGCTCTCATGTCTAAGAAATACAAGTCTCAGCTTTGATTGGACCATATAGTGGTCTGTTGAGCATTCAGCTCCTTGTATTACCTTGGTTGACGGACTCTCCTTTATGTTGGATCTGCAAGGTCATGACAATCAAGGAGATAAGCGTTTAGATGCTGGGTGGCATCAGATGTAATTTTTTGTCTGGTTGGCGAAAGTAGGTATTAGCCAAGCCAAGAAGCCTTTGTCACACATACACTCCAGCACAGACTTAAGCACAGTGAAATTTAACCTCTGCATTTAACAGAATCACTTTTATTGCCAGGTATGCAAACACACACGAGGAATTTGACTCCGGTACCACTTAGCTTTCATAGTACAACGCAGATAAAAGCATACACACAAAACGAACAAACCCATCTGAAGCAGTGAACACTAGGCCTGTCGTGAGATTCGACATACCGACTTGTTGTACGGTAAATGAAAATGAACTCGGTAATTTTTTTTTACCATGATTTTGGCATTTATGCGCTGTACATCTACAAAGGGAAGGTCACCAAAGTATTAGCTTGACCCACTGACTGAATAAAACACGCTCTCTGTCAGAGGCAGAGCCTCCCAGCATGCAACAGTTATCCAGCCAGGGGATCCACTGAATGGGGAAAAGACAACACGTTGCTCCGTTGTACAGACCGTAGGCGTAGAATTGGGTATGGACGCGTCCCTACCAATATCAAACGACGGCTGATCTGTCCCTACCAATATTTCTGATTGCAGGGGGGAAAAAAAAAAAAAAAAAAAAAAAAACCTCCGTGCGCGGTACACAAATGGTTACTGTAGGTTTCTACTGGGCGAAACCATGCAAAATTCGCTCATGAATATTCGCTCTGGGGGCGTGGTCATGAAAACAGCAAGTAGGTTTGGCTACCATGTCAATTAGCAAGTGGAGTTGCAGTGCAGTGACCCACTGCTAGCTAGCAAACGGTCCTTGAAGACTATAACGTTAGATTAGCTTGTAAAATGAATCCGTTAACAACAGTTCGTATTCAGTGTGTAAAAACAACAACATACGAATATGACTGTTTAAGTTTGTGTGGCATGTAAATAACAGTCCAACTTGATTACGACAACAACTGGTGTTCATTAAGATCACAAAGACATTATTAAATCATATCAAATTGTGCTACTGTTGGCTAATATTGCACCTAGTCTTGCTTGTGAAGTGCCTGCAAACTTTAGCAGCCCGCTAACCCTTAATTTGAAGTGCTTCATTTAAGACCTGCAGAGCCCTGACCAAGTTCGGGTAATGTGACATGTGAACAACAACAACAACGCGATGGTGATGTGGACACTGTTCATGGCCCAGACACCTTTTAATCAAATCAAACATTTTCACATAATAAAGCATAACAGCCTCCGCCTTCTTGATCAGAAATTTTTGGTTACTCCCGCCTCTCTTTTGAAAACGTCACATACCGAGTACATGCATACACTGAACTGATTGGTTTTCGAGGGGGTTCATTTGAAAGCAGTAGGCTAAAAACTTCTCTGTAGAACCCCGTCGCTCCCTCCTCTTCCTCCCCTCGAACAACCGCCAATCAGAATTCAGAGGCATTCTGTTGCCAAGTAAAACTGTAACCTTTCAACATGTCAAAAAAAAGTTCTAGAGACCTTGTCCTGTTTTACCATTAGATCAATCACATATCAGCTTAAACTAGCATTCTAAAACTAGTTAAAGATCACACAGAAGATCGCCGATTCCCCCTGCCAGCCTAATGTAACAGTGTTTAAGGCTCCGTATGTGTGTTTTACTTCCATTTATGAGGGAAAGTAACATACACCCTCCCAACAATCAATGCGCTATTCGCTTGTAAAACACATTTGCAATGTGGTAGAATGAGTTAATCATCGTATGCAAGATTTGCAATTAATCAAATGAATTGCATATTATTATTATTATCTCATCTCATTCATTATCTCTAGCCGCTTTATCCTGTTCTACAGGGTCGCAGGCAACCTGGAGCCTATCCCAGCTGACTACGGGCGAAAGGCGGGGTACACCCTGGACAAGTCGCCAGGTCATCACAGGGCTGACACATAGACACAGACAACCATTCACACTCACATTCACACCTACGCTCAATTTAGAGTCACCAGTTAACCTAACCTGCATGTCTTTGGACTGTGGGGGAAACCGGGGCACCCGGAGGAAACCCACGCGGACACGGGGAGAACATGCAAACTCCACACAGAAAGGCCCTCGCCGGCCCCGGGGCTTGAACCCAGACCTTCTTGCTGTGAGGCGACAGCGCTAACCACTACACCACCGTGCCGCCCCATTATTATTATTATTAATGAATCACTACAGTTCTGAACTTCAAATTTTAAAAGTCTGGACTTTGGAGAGATGATGGATACTCTTAGTGGAACACAATGGAGCAAAAACATTGTGACCCTCTAATGTTGACCTGAAGTTGGCGCCACTGGGGGTTGGCACTGGGTTTATGTCCCCACCAATGTTAATACCAAACCTACGCCCTTGCCTACATGTTCTCGTTCTAATTGTTACTTTTATCCAAATGACAGCTGGCAATACATTGTTACTTTGCACTGTGTTTATCTGGGAACTAATCTTTGAGAAACTGAACGTTGCCTGTGAAGAAAAGAACGTCTTTATTACCCTGTGCCAAGTTATTTACTTAAGTGCAATTTTCAAGAGGTATAGATTGGATTTTATTTATTGTTTTTGTTGTGAGTGGTTTTGTTTGATTATTTTATTTATTTAGGTTATTTATATATTTACGTTCCACTGTCGAATTGAATAAGTTGACTTAAAGTTTACTGTTCTTTGAAAGGGTGTATTTGCATGATCATTATCTTACGAGTGGCATGAAATTGCCTTGAAAAGACGGCAACAATAATATCGTTTATCACAATTTCTGAGACAATATACCGTCCAACAAAATTTATCATCGTGACGGGCCTAGTGAACACACAGACCCAGAGCAGTGGGCAGCTGTGCTACAGTGCCCGGGGAGCAGTTGTGGGTTAGGTGCCCTTGCTCAAGGGCACTTCAGCCCTACCTCAGTCCAAGGCTGCCCCGTCTTAACCTAACTGCATGTCTTTGGACTGTGGGGGAAACCAGAGCACCCAGAGAAAACCCACGCAGACACGGGGAGAACATGCAAACTCCGCACAGAAAGGCCCGCGTCAGCCACTGGGTTCAAACCCAGAACCTTCTTGCTGTGAGGCGACAGTGCTAACCACGACACCACCATTCCACCCAGTGATGCATAATTCACATGGAGTACAAATGTTGAGCAGGAGTTCACCATTGGTGTTCCTATTTCCTTTGCCAAATTTTCCAATAGTACCTTCATATGTGGCGGCATGGTGGTGTAGTGGTTAGCGCTGTTGCCTCACAGCAAGAAGGTCCGGGTTCGAGCCCCGTGGCCGGCGAGGGCCTTTCTGTGCGGAGTTTGCATGTTCTCCCCGTGTCCGCGTGGGTTTCCTCCGGGTGCTCCGGTTTCCCCCACAGTCCAAAGACATGCAGGTTAGGTTAACTGGTGACTCTAAATTGACCGTAGGTGTGAATGTGGGTGTGAATGGTCGTCTGTGTGTTGGCCCTGTGATGACCTGGCGACTTGTCCAGGGTGTACCCCGCCTTTCACCCGTAGTCAGCTGGGATGGGCTCCAGCTTGCCTGCGACCCTGTAAAAGGATAAAACGGCTAGAGATAGAGATGAGACCTTCATATATGTTACGTGATCATTTCCTACCCTTGCACTGAAATCTCCCAGGAACAGAAGCTTCTCTACTTGAGGTACCTTGTCTACCACATCAGCTAATTCATGATCGAAGGCTTATTTTTCCTCATCAAGATAGGTCATGGTAGGTGCATGCACACTGATCAGGTTTAGCTAGTGATTTCCTGTGGGTACGTGTAAACTTATGATTCGCTCTCATATTCCCACTGGTAGTGATGGCAGCTTGCCAGTTTTGCTAAATGGCAAAAGCAACTCCTGCATTTTTTCTTCTGTCCGCATTCCCACGCCAGAAGGAGGTTTATTCGCGCTCTCGCACTTATCCTTGGCCTTCAAGCCTGGTCTCTTGGAGTGCTACAGCATCGACATTGTGAAAGAACTAAATTTCTGCAATCAGAGCTGTTCTACACTAAGGTCTGTTTTCATTGTCCAACATGGTGCAGACATTCTAAGTCCTAACTATCAATTTCATATTCTTTGTCTTTCTACCGGTATTATGGAGACCTGCTGGCCATGGTGAGCCAGCCAGGTAAGGACTGGGTAAAAAGGAGTGTGAAATAAAACAGAACAGAACAAAAACCACCATAATAGAATAGAACACAGTTTATTAAAAGCGCTATGATGAGATTTCTGCAACATCTTCTGAAACGAGCTCCTGTAATGCCCTCACATATGTTGTGTAGTGCTTCATGTCCTGCAACATATAATACCATGAATGCTAATAAAAATTACATGAAGGGACACACAAGCATAGGTTGTGTGTGGTTTGAAAGAAAAAGCTGAGTAACAGCAAGCAAATACCTCTGTTTACGATGTCTGCTAATGAAAACAGAGACTTGGCATGACTATGGACTTTTTTTTTGGACCATCACTAAAAGATGTTACTCGTCTATCCTTTGGCGAGTGTGTTCCTGTGTGCATGTCTAATGCTTTTCTATGTAGTTCAATACTGTACCCAGCAGTCACTTCCTATTTATTAATTCAGGTACACTATAAGAAAAAATATAATTAAACAATTAGACATAATTAAAATATACTACCTTTCTAGAATTAAAACCAACAGTAACTCAACACCAAGGTAATAACACCTGCTTCATATAATAACTGGATATAGGATATAATAATATCCTTCATTTAAAAAAAAAAAAAAAAAAAAAAAAATTTACACCACCCCATACAAAATCTCCTACCGTCTTTCCCAGCGCAATTGGACATGCATTCCTCCAGGGTGTTGTAACGGTTCTTGTTGCCTTTGCAGCCTCCATAGATGAACTCCTGGCAAGACTGGGAATTCGGCTCAAAGTAGAACACCGGGAAAGCGGCGCGGCATGGCCCAGAGTCAGCTGGCACAACACAAGCCTCTGTGTAGCGCACACAGTGTTTAATCACGCTATAGATACAATATTTTCATTCACACAAATGAAATTAGTCAGTCATTTGATGAAAACGCCACGTTACCTTGGTATGCTGCATTGTCAGAATCCGGTGTTTTCTTGGAATCTACAATTTTCACTACAAAAGAGAGGTTCCAACATTATAAAAACTCAATTAACACGTAGGCTCAGCCCCAAACGCTCCACCCGCAGGCTGCTAATATCTTTTTCTGTAATATACAATACCAGTCAAAAGTTTGGACACACCTAACTCAATGTTTTTAATTTATTTATTTTTTTTTATTAAGTCACTTCATGTCTTAAAGGAATGATAGAGGTCATTTCTCTTTACTTAGTTGTGCGGTTCTTGACGCAACATGGATTATTACAGTTGTGGAACAGGGTTATTTACTGTTTGATCTCAAACACGTTAAGGCGGCAAGAAATTGCACCAATTACCTTTTGACGAGGCACACCCGTCAACTGAAAAGCATTCCAGGGGACTACCTTGTGAAGCTAGTTAAGATAATGCCAAGAGTCCAAAATGTCATCGAGAAGGGGGGAAAAAACCAAACAGTGGCTAATTTGAAGAATCTAAAACATGAAACACCGTTTAACACTCATCATATATATTCCATATGTTATTTCATAGTTTGTCGTCTTCGGTAATGTTCTACAAATGTAGAAAATGGTCAAAATACGGAAAAACCCATGAATGAGTAGGGGTGTCTATAATTTTGGCTGGTACTGTAGTTTTCTGGCCACAAGCTTCAGAATCTTAAAAGGTGCAATCTGATTGGTTCTCCACACTTCTGTGCATACCTACAGACTTCAAAACAAGACCATCACCGGCAGGGCTTTGAACCAGAATTTTTCTCCTATTGGTTCGTTCCGAACATAAACGGAATTTTAACATTTCCGGTTTTGGGTTCCACCATTCAATAGACGTTCCCGAACCGGTTAGAACAAAAATATTTCGTTCCCGGAACGGTTAATTACGTTCCCTGTCAGCTGTTTAACAAATGGCTATAAAATTATGTCTCTGTCTCATCCGGCTTAAGCCAAATGTAGGCTAATTCTATTACAACCTTCATTAAATAAGACAAGAAATAATTCAAAACAATTATTATTTCAAATGTTGGCGATTTGGATTCTCAGTACGTCTTCCCATCTACACAAACAGAAAAAGTGCCAAAAATGAAAGATAATTCGTTTAGTGCGTTACCAAAGGCTAGTCAGGCCCTATGCATTGATAGGCCAACAGAGGTTAACGTCATTTAATGTTCGTGAGCCTCTCATTAACGTGGACAAATATATTGATATCGTGTTTGAATTGACGTTTTTGAATAACGATAGACTGCAATATTTACCTCTTATTTAAGATGTGGAGACGTGATAGTAGTCCACCCTCCCGCTCTCTACATTCAGTCAGCGAATGTCTAGTGAACGTCACACAGGAAGTGAACCCCAGCGGGTCATAGAAACTTGCGCAGGAGAAGAATGACTTTATTTGTAGGCTACGGAAACTTTAAGGAACGAAATAAAAACCGGTATTAACCGGTTACCATTATTTTTAATAAGCGTTTCTGTTCCGGAACATAAAAAATAATAAAGTTTCTGGTTTCGTTTCTGTTCCATGTGAAACAGAAAAAGTTCCCGGTTTTCGTTCCTTGAACCGGTTCAAAGCCCTGATCACTGGACTCAAAAGAAAATTTCCATGGTTGCCATGTCAGTTAAGTTTCCTCCTTCGGTGTTGAAAAGTACCAAGACACCATTAAGTCCATGGTGAGGATGCGCATCATAGAGTAAATGCCTTATACATACCTGTGCAGGTTTTCATGCAGTCCTCCTCAGAGTCATAGCTGTTGTCATTGCCACCGCATCCACCATATATGAAGGGTTTGCACGTGCCACTTGCGTAGTAGTAGCGTGGGATGTAGGCCTTGCACATCCCTACCTGTGGTTCAGCCAGGCACCTCTCTGAAAATAAGAAAATGAGATTGTGTTACCACCTTCCACACCAGCAGCCAACAGTCCCAGGTTGCAAATAACTGGAGAGAATTTAATAAATAATTTTAAAAAAGGCTTAATTTTTTTTTAAAAACTACAAGAATTAAAAGGGGGGAAAAAAAAAGCCCACATACTTGCATATTCCTCTGTCGTCATTTCAGGCAGGGGATCTTCAGAAGTTTTAGCTGAGGATGTAGACATGAGATCAAGGCACAATTCACCCCATGTGTATTCATTCTAATGTGATCGATTTCTAACACTACATCATAGCTATAAGCTTTTTTTTTTTTAAATAAAACTGACAGGCAAAACTACTTGAACAAACAACTATATTAGATGAGCGATGCATATTTATTTCCCCACACCAATAAACAACACTAAGCATTATTACACTAGACCAAAAGAGAAGTAAATGAATGATAAACACATTGTTCCTCTCAATGTGTGGATTTACAGAGGAACGCAACACTGCAGAACTGTGCGAATTTCCTCAGGCGAATAGACTAGCATCTCGCCCTCGTAAGAGAGAGAAATGAGATTTCAGATGCCAGAGCTACATTTAATTCAAATCACAATCAGCGTAACTGTTCCTATTTTAATCCTCTTTCAAAACTCACACGGACCCTGTTTTAATTTTAAATATTTATCCTTCAAATTAGTAGCATACGATATAAAGCAATTCAGTGGACTAGAAGAAGGATGTTACCTGTGAGGTCTTGGGACAAGGCCTTTCTGGATTTTAGAGATGCTGGACTAGCAGTAAGCACGTCACCTGTACACAGAACAAAGATTTGTACAAAAGTAAACTTAAAATAAAAATGTTACCAAGAAACTAATATTCTCTTTTTGACATGAACTTCAGGACAACAATACCATTTTTTAGCAGTATCTTATAGGGTAGTCACACTAGAGGCGGAATGAGCTGGAATGCCGTCGGAATTAATTGATTGATTTTCACACACGCGCACATCATCAAAAGAAATCTTACAAACATATTAACATTACTGCAATGGCTCAGTGTGTGAAAAAGGGGGCACCCCAAGGAAGCTACTTAAAGATCATAGTAGGGGGCCCAATTTCTCACAATCACACTAACACAACAAACATTAAATACAACAACACACTATAAGACACACACACACACACACACCAGACATTCCCAGCATTCAAACGCAACTTTGTGTGTGAGGAGAAAAAAAAAAAGTCAGGACACAACAATTTAGGGGCAAGATACAACTGTTTCCATCCAAGATGGCACCACAGACAGCTGCCACGGGACTTTGCTCTCTCGTACTTTCTATGTTTTTGTGTAATTGTTGTGTTAATTCTTCTCCGTGCTTCACGGAATGCTGCGCTGAGGTGTTTTTTTTTTTTTAATGCCTACACATTCCGGTCCTGATAGGAGCGAAATGTGTGGGTGTTTTTTCCCTCTCATCTCTCAGCCTCTCCCTTCCTGACAAGCCTCTCTCCTGCTTTGCTTCTGCGGACTCATCTTGTCTGAGACCCCCTTCCTGCACTGTTCTCCGAATCAAAATTATGGATTTGATCAACTGGTCACTTCACACAATTGACACAATCTTCTCGACTAGAAGTCTGGGTTCGGGGGAACCTGCCTGTCCTGCAGGAACGTTTGCAGCCGGATACACCATGGATGCCTGGGACAAGTGGCGTGTGGTGTGCTTGGCGATTCTTTCCGTGGAGGACATTGAGGATATTTACCTATTCGGAACCATGATCACAGGATTTTTGCTGATTGGACTTGGCATTGCCCTGGTGTATCGAGGAAATCAGTTAACGGTGGCAGCTGTTCAAAGCCCCACAAAGCTGCCCGACATGATTGAGGCGGTGGGCAGAGCTGTTAGCACTCAGACTGTAGCTATTCAGAACTTGAGTCGCAACATTGATAACATCATGGAGAAGTTGATGGCTTTGCAAAGAGAAATGGACCATTTTGGTGGCCAGAATGGACAAGCGGGTTAAGCGAAAAAGGACATCTACCCATCTCAAGTCTAAACAAATTCCAATCTTATCTTAGCTCTCCCAGCCAGCACTGCCTTCAAGGCCGTCGCTGTAGAAACGCGATTCTCCCCCTGGAGTTCACTGCAGTGAGACTTTCTCTGTGTGTGTGTTCCCCCCCTCCCCATACTTTCTTTGTCTGTCTGTACTATGAAAGCTAAGTCGAACTGGAGTCAAATTCCTCGTGTGTGTAACATACCTGGCAATAAAGTGCTTCTGATTCTGATTAAGGGCAGCATTGCCAACAATTTTCAGGGCAACATCAATGAGAGGAAACACCACTGGTACACCAAATTACCCACCTATATAGACCCCTTTCACTGACGTCACCCGAAACTGGAAGTAAACAGACCCTGCGCCATTTTGGAAGACCAACAAACTCGTGATTAGGGGGAAATAACGGCAGCGGTATGTGAACCCACGAGAATAAAGTGGAGTGGCAAACGACTTAAACAAATCTGAGCTGTTTTATTTATGATTTATTGGCCCAACAGTAGATTTGAAAGAAACCTGTGTGAGACTTGGCAAAAAACTGTGGATATAATGGATAAGTCTGTGCATGATCTGCGGACACTTTGAGGTAAGCAAACGCAAGAAATTCAGATTTAAAACATGCTAAATTAGCCCCAAGTTGATAACTGTATGAGGAGCAAGCCTCCCAGACTTCTACAATTTAATAATAATTTAGGATGGTTTGGGGCTTGCTCGCTGCTGCCAAGTTGGTTGTTGAGTAGCCTGACTGTTTTTTTTTTTCCTTGCATGTGGTATCATTGTTGACGCGAGGTTGTTTTTTGAACATGCCAATGTGGACACGATTTCCCCTGATGAGTTATGACTTCAGACGCGATGTGTGTGTGGAGTCCGCGTGATATGTGCGTAAGATAGGCTTCTCATGTGTTTGGAGATCCGCGCTCCGAGACAAACGCAAGCGCCCCCCCGGGAAAAAAAAGGGACCCCCTGAAAATATCGGCATAGTTCGAACACTGAGTGTAGGCACTGGGTGTAAACAACAAATAGTTTACAATGTCTGGGTAGCAAACAGATGACAGAATTGGTGTCAGGTCCTCCTTATGTTTCCATTCTCCCTTGCCGCGAGTCTTATCATATGGGTCAAACCCATCAATCACAGCCAATTTCTCCACATACCGTGCCCTTTCTGCAGCTGGTAATGTACTCACAACCAGAATTATCATCCATCGTGTCACTTTACTCTCGCTCGTACTTTGTTTTATATTGTGAGTGCATGTACTTGGTCTTCCAATATGGCGCCCAACAAAATCTCGCGGCGCGGTGACGTCATGTGAAAGGGGTCTATACATGACTGGTCAATCAAACATACATTAAGAAAAACTTAAAGAAACAACTATTGTCAAAGTTTGAAATACAGCGTGACATTTTTAAGAGCGTCATCAAGCTCATTCCAAATCTGTGGCCCTCTACAGAATGAATGAAAAGTCTTCGTATATTCTGGGATATTCGAAGTGCATTCTAAAAATTCTGACTGCATTCCAAACATTCGGGCCTGTTCTTGTGGCCGGCCCGAATGTTTTGCTCATGCTCAAAACATTCGAGGTGTATTTGAAGAAGAGAAATATCGAATGGCATTCGAAGTGTATTCTGACTGCATTCTGAATATTCTTACGGCATTCCAACAGCATTCGAAACAAACAAACATTCTGATCACGTTCGAGGGAAAAACCGAAATGGCAAGCCACTTCAGATCCTGCCAGAATGTCCCGAATGGGCCGGAATGAAAATTTTGTATATTCCGGGATATTCGAAGTACATTCTAAGTATTCAAGCTACATTCTCGTTGAATTCTTAGACGTTCGAAACGTATTCGGCAGCTATTCCGGGAGCGTTCTGACTGCATTTGAGGTGAATTTGTACAGCATTCGAGGCACCTTCCGACCAGACTTCGGGTGGTATTCGGGCAGCAATCGAACCACACTCGTATGGCATTTGAAGTGCATTCTTAATATTCTTACTGCATTCTAGGTATTCCTACTGTGTTCCAACGACATTTGAACTGCATTCGAAAGCAAATACACCTGGAATGTAAAAGAAAATCACTCGAGGTGGGTTCGAAGCACATTCTAAGTATTCGAACAGCATTCTTACAAAGTCGTAAGAATGTTGGTCAGTTTGAAATTCCCGCCTGAATGTGGCACGAATTTTGAAAAATTTTTCATTCCGGTTGGCTCTGCTTGATTCCTGCTAATTCCGAATAAGTGTGACGGGGGCCTTACATAAAGGACAGTCATAAAATGTCATGATATTCTACAAGCATGATTAAACAAACCCCTGTAAATTCATGAAATCATAATAGCTTAATTTTATTTGTCAACTGTTTACGTAACATTTTGATCCATTACATTGCGCAGTTAAATGTGATAGGCATATGGTTAACAGCCATACGAAGGCTACAAAATTTTCATTTCCAGCTTGAATGTTTTATTAAACTACACTGTTCGTGACTTAATAAATCAGTGCAATAAATGAGAAAAAGAATACATCTGTGCATCATTCTTAAATTCATTATATGCACTCGTGTGGACCACCAGGTGAAATCGCTCATTTTGGAACTGAGCGCACATAGCGTGGAAGTTCACGTCTGTGGGCAAAGCCTGCTCAGAGACGGGCCTTCCTTGGATGTAGGTTGCGCTACTGGACGTCGACAGCATTGTGGTGAGCAGAAAAAGCATCTCAGCATGCACAACACATCAAACCTTGAGGTGGATGGGCTACAACAGCAGAAAACTACATCAGGTTCCACTTCTGTCAGTAAAGAACAAGAATCTGAGGCTGTCATGGGCACAGAGTCATCGGAACTGGTCAGTTGAAGGAAAGAAGAAGGGAAAAAAAAAACCTGGAGATTTTTTTTTTTCCTTCCCCTAAATCCTCAACTGTCCAGTCTGGGCGAGTCTGTTCCCATGATCACCTCAGATTCCTGTTCTTGGCTGACAGGAGTGAAACTCAACTCAACGTGCTTTTATGCCCTTGTAGCCCATCCACCTAAAGGTTTGATGTTTTGTGCATGTGGAGATGCTTTTCTGCTCACCACGGTTGTAAAGAGCGATTACACGAGTTGTACGGTCCTTTCTGGCAGCTCAGACAGGAAAAACTAGCCATTTTCCCTCCGACTTCCCTTAACTAGGTGTTTCCACAACCCACAGAACTGTTGCCCAATCTGTTTTTTTTTTTTTTTACATCACTGTGTAAACACTAGAGACTGTTGTGTGGGAAAATCCCATGAGGTAATCAGCTACTGAAATTCTCTGCCATGGTTAAAGTCACAGATCACATTTCCCCCTCATTCAGCTAACGTGAACATGAACTGAAGCTCTTGACCTGTATCTACACGATTATATGCATTGTGCTGCCGCCGCATGATTGGCTGATTGAACATCTACATCAATGAGCAGGTGCTCCTATTAAAGCGGATCTAGAGCTCATGAACACCTTCATGGAGAGCCTGTGAAATTCCCATCTCATTACCCATGACAGGAATCATCTGTTCTTGTGAAGTGACTGATCGCCCTGGATTGCAATGACCAACACGCATACATTATATGGTTACACGACTACATTACAACGATTAAAACGAGCTCTTCAGTAGCTTTCAAACACCATCCCCACACCTCTGAGAAAGAGACTGCAGAAATTGGACAATCTGACCAACTTTGGGACCATTTCTACTACAGAGCTCATTATGTTCCAGTCGATTGTCCCCCCCCCAAGTCAGGCACTGTTCACTGAATCGTTTTTGGAAGAATCTATAAAAATTTATGTATTTTTAAAAAAGGTAAAGTATTCCTCTGGTGCATATTCTCTCCAATATTAAACTGCTGTTCATAATTTTTAAAATAGACATAAAAAGGGCCTGACAATTTGTCTTCACAATCTACCTAGTCTGAAATATTCAGCCTGCTTTCTTTACCGTCTGCCTCACTACTGTTTAGCCCATTTTGTCGAGAGCGCCCCACAGTGGCAACTAGAGGATGCATCACTCAACTAAGGGCAAGGGTTAAGAGAGGACAGAAACCATTCTAAAACACATTTGTCATACAGGTTTCTAGAGGTCACTTGACCGGTTACTCAACAACTAGGTGTAATGTGAAGCCATCTGTGCCAGACTTCCTGTAACGTGACAAATGACTGCACGCTAGCTTTGCAAAGGCACAAAGCAAGTACTGGGCAAAGCAGGAAGGAAAGATCAAATGTTTTATTATCCTAGCTCATAATTAACTTCGATGGATAATTTGCTTTCCACACACTGAAACAGAACTGAACTAATATACAAAAGTAGCTGGCTGGACCAAACCCACAAACTCCATAAAATTAGAAATGTCACTTAAAAAAAAAAGTTAAATTCACAGAACAATGCTCTTAAATTATGGTCTCTAGAACCTTCCTTTCACTCTCATCAATGAATGGACATCTTTGCTATGGTTTACTTTACCTTTATAAAAGTTGTACACTGAAGAACTTCAATAAACATCAATCATTTCCAAAATATATCCACACCAATGGCTTTTAAAATAGGAGAAGCACAGGTAAGTTATATAAATGGATCCGGGTGTTCCACTTCATCTGATGGTCCACCCTACTGTTCAGTTATCAGTCTTTCCTCATAAGTAAGAGTATCGAACGTCAGAGTTAGTAACATCTCAGCTTCTTATTTAGCTAAATTCACATCGTCATCATGACCGCTAGCTAGACTTATAAAGCCAGTGTGGGAAATAAGGCCGGACCGGCGGACACTGACCAGTAATTTTTGCATTTGCCTGTCTGTATTTCAAAAGCATCGGACCGGATGGCCCATGAAAAAAAAATTGTAAAGATATGGGTCTAATCTACTTCCAAAATGTTACACTGGGCGAATACATCATGTCGTAACACGGCTTGTGAAACGGGGTCCTCCGCAGGCGCGACTTTAAAAATTCATATCTTGGCCACCGATGTGCCAAAACTTACAGGCACACCCTTCTTCCTGAGCCCTTTCGAACCAGCCCAGGCTCGGCCTGATCCGACGTCAGGACTTTTGCAGCACTGTATTATGTTAAGTGCCAAACTGCCAATCAATGGTTGTTATTGTGTGCAATTTGTTTTTCCATTCATAATAAGAATGACCATCATAAATCATATGCGTGGTAGGATGTAAATTTATATTTTAATAGTTTTATTTTCTTCCATTTTCTAAGTTCTAGTCCAGCAGATTTTAGTCTCCATGCCAAATGATATTCCCATGTCTAGCTGAGTCATTTTCTCCCAAAGTTACTTGGAATCTCGTCCTCAAAATTTTAAACTCTAGGTAAGAATAGCTGTATTGTTAATTACTAAATTTCTTAACACATTTCAAAAAAAAAAAAAAGTCATTGTTGACATGAGTCATGAGTGTTATTATAGTATCTACTGTATATATGAGTACCAGGAAGTTGTAGCCAACTGGAACATCCTTGCTCTCCGTACTTTGTTCTAGACATGGAACTGACCCGTGTGCGCGTGCGCGACTGTTTTCTTGGGTATAACTAAGTTTTTCTTGAATCTGACATTTTCTTGTAAATTATATTCAATATATAGTGTAATTAGCAACTAATGTCTAGTATAATTTGACCATTGAAGATCACATAAATGTGCCTGGACATAGCTGAGACGCCATCTCCAGGCATCTAAAGCCCTTCAGCCAGGTCACATTGTTCCGAGCGTTTGGCCCGTCATTCAGACAGGCTGAAATTTGGACGGACAGACAACATTTCAGACTTGTCTGTCCTGCGACAGTCTTCTTAAAATTCCTCATTTCCTGCACTGTTTACCAAGTACAATTAACATATGAAATAAATAGATAATACTTGTGTAAGACTGTTTCAAGTTTATTTGTATAGCGCTTTTAACAATAAACATTGTCGCAAAGCAGCTTTACAGAATTTGAACGACTTAAAACATGAGCTAATTTTATCCCTAATCTATCTCCAATGAGCAAGCCTGTGGCGACGGTGGCAAGGAAAAACTCCCTCAGACGCCACGAGGAAGAAACCTCGAAAGGAACCAGACTCAAAAAGGGAACCCATCCTCATTTGGGCAACAACAGACAACATGACTATAACATTAACAGTTTTAACATGAAGTCAGTTTCGCTGATGTTATAAACTCTTCATTGATGGAAACTTGAGTGCAAAACTGTTCATGACAACTGCAGTCCTAAAGTTAGCAAGTCAACTGCAGTCCTCAGCCATAAAAGCATTACTGTAATGGCCCTTTTCCACTACCCTTTTTCAGCTCACTTCAGCCCGACACGGCTCGTGTTTCGACTACCTCAGAACAGCACGACTCAGCTCGCTTCAGCCCTACTCAGCTCCCAAAACTCGCACAGTTTTGGAGTAGGGCTGAAGCGAGCCAAACCGAGCCGAGTGAGGCTAGGGGTGTGAGGAGACACTCCCCTGTGCACTGATTGGTGAGGAGGAGTGTCCTCACATGCCCACACACACCCCGCGAGCACGCTGGGATCTGTAAACACCGTAAACCCGGAAGAAGAAGAATTACGAAAATTTCTGAAGCCTTATGCGCCTCGCCTCATCTATACGCTCTTGCCAGTATCTGTTGGCGTTGTCGGTGACAACAAGCCACAGCACCAAGACCAGCAACACTAACGACTCCATGTTTATTGTTTACTATCCGGGTCGTGAGACTACCGCTTAAAAGCTCACTGATGTCACTGCTTGCGCCGCCTAACGACATCACGTGACGTCCACCCACTTTCGCTAACTCCACCCAATGTGTCCACCCACTTCCAGCCAGCACGGTTCAGCGCGGTTGTAGTCGAAATGCAAATCCAACAGCCCCGCTCAGCTCGACTCAGCACGGCACGGCTCAGCCCGACTCAGCTGCGTTTGTAGTGGAAAAGCGGCATAAGAGTCCAGAGCGTTTTCCAGGTGTGACTGTCCAGCTATGAGCACCGATATGTTTAAGTTTGAGATGTCAGTCATGTTCATTACCATTTCAGTGACTGGTTATGAGCGTCCGCTAATTTGAAAGGTCTCCTAATCATATGAAGAATATGTTCATCTGGGCAGGACAACCACAAAAACCTACCCTCCCGTTCACTCCCAGAGACCCTCATGACGACGTATTAAAAGTCTCTTGCTCAGCGAGCGTTAATCTTTTACCCCGTTAAACAGTGCATTTAATCTGCCACAGAGGTCATGCGTCAGTGCAGTTCAATCAGCATTGCCTCTACAGGCTTTAACTGAGATTTTTATGCAAGCTGTGTTGTCCGACAAAAACAGTTTGTATAAAATGAACGATCCTGCAGTGAGATACATGGTCATTTGATTTAGTAAAATCTTGAATTACCCCAAGAGAGTGATGAATAATATGGATGTGTCTAAATTTAATATAGAAGTATTTCACTGCTGTATTTTACTGAAGTTTTAGGAGTGACCAGGCTTCCCATGTCGTTTTAAAACAAAAGCCTGATTACAAAATACCCGTTTTTTTTTTGTGAATCTTGCATATATCATTGTATATGTGGCATTTTATGGCTGCTGTTTCAGTCAAGTAAAATCCAACACACTCACCAGGTGCCAATTATACTGAAAAGGAAAAACAAAGCAAAACTCTCCACAAAACAAGGTGTTCTTAGACATCTGTCATTACGCTGCATTACAAACACCATTTCGGAGAGAGCAAACCGTCTAATCTGCTGCCTCTCTCGCCAACCCCCTTCTAAATGAAACAAGAGAGTAGTGAAAATATATTTTTTTTTTTAAAAAAGTCCACAAAGCCATTACAGCACTGATTGTATTTACAGTATCATCAGTAGATTTTAATTATAGAATCACCGAGTAAAGTAATGAAACCAATTTGTTGGCCATGGAAGGATATCTAATGTGCCCTTCATAGTTAGGATTTCAAATTTCAACACACAACACATAGAAGAAACATCTCAGAAAACCTCCCATGATCAGCTCAGGTTTCAAACATACAATTTTAGCACAGGTTATTCTGTTTTGTCCTTGAACATGAGCAGCACATTATGATTTCAATTATCGTGTTGGAGGCTGAACTGATCTAAACGTTCACAGCTATCATAACTACTGTTCAGACAGAGCTCTCACACACACACACACACACACACTTGCCTGTTATGCCACGACAAGCATTCTGACATTCCTCCTCTGTTTCGAACCTGTTGCGGTTTCCTCCACATCCCCCGTACACAAACATTTTACAGGTTTGGTCAGTGACATCGTAGTAGAATCGGCGGAAAGATGCTCGGCAACGACCAACTTCTTTTTCAAAACGGCAATACTCTGAAATATACATAGAGAAGATGGTTTTATACATCGTTTTCCTTCAGCCACTAGTGTTTAATGCACTAGTTAAATATTTATTTATACACTATTGTGCATGCTCTTAAACAAGTGGCTAACAGTATTCAATAAGCATGTAATATATCGTACAACAATAAAATCAAAACACACTTGACGATTCAAAACAACGAAATTAAAAACAAATCTCGATCATCATCAGGCTACGTAATTTTAGCTTTTCCTAGCTGCAATTGTATTGTTTAGGCCAGCGTTTCTTAACCTTTTTTCAGTCATGGCACCCTTCAGAAGTATGCAAATTCTCAAGGCACCCCCATATAAAATATACGCAGTCACGCTGACCATACACTGACCCCGGCAGTGACGTTGTGACATGGGAAAGGGGGCCATGAGACAAATTTTGATGATGCATGAGGCAGCGATGATCTGTATTAGTGTAACTTTCATTTTATTTATTTCAAATGTTAGAATATATAATTTTTTGACGCCACCCCTAACGAAGCCAGACGGCACCCTGGTTGAGAAAGGCTGGTTTAGGCAGCAGACGGTAATGTAAAATCATGAAAACATACATGACTTCACTCAAGACAGAAGTAACACAGCTCTAAAACCACAAAAAACAAACAAATAGAGCTATAATGGGAAGGAGCTGTTGTGTGATTGACTGGACAATTAGATTTAACAAGAAATCTGCGCTTTTTTTTCTTTTTCTTAAAAAAAACACACAGACTGGTGAAGGGTAAAGAAACATGAAAAAGAGGTAATGTTTAATCCTGATTATAGTCATCACAAATGTTCATAAATGGATATTCAGAAAAGGCCCATTTGTTATTCACTTTTCATTTTTAATAAAAGGAATATTTTGGTTAATAGGCCATTATATTTTACTCCAGCCTTTACAAATGTGGGTAAATATTACTGTTGATTAAGAAAAGAAAAACACTTGTTTAATTTAACAAAAGAAAAGTTGATACAGAATAGGAATATAAAAGGCTGCTTTTTTGGTAATAAAACATTCATTTAAAATTTCTTTAAAATCAAATCGTGAACCCAAGATTGTGAATTGACTAAAGTTACATGCCTACTATTCAAACTATTCTACTGTCTGTGTGTGTCAAGTATAATTTGCTGCACACACCTTGCAATCAGAAGCTTACATAAGAATGCCAATACCAGTTTATCAGGTAGTTCAAGTGAAAAGGAAGAAACACAATGAGACAAAGACTGGAAAAAAAGAAAAGAATAAAGCTGTGTACTACATTTTTTCGTGTACGTGATCAGTCCATGTTTGACTTCAGCTCAATCACACCTTGCTGATTTTGTAACACAGCCTGTACAACTTTGGGCTGCACCTTTTGGACAAAACTTGTGACTACATCCTTATAGTTGCCTGGTTTTGTAATATATTTAGCACACATCTATTTTAACAATAGTAGGACACTTGGGGGGGGGGGATTATATATATCACACACGTGTGAAATATATATATTAAAAAAAAGTGTGTAAAAAATTACACAGGTTTTCTATTCCTTCCCTTTGTAGCTGACATTTCATAAACGTGTGTTTGCACATTTTTTTCTGAAGACGTAGCCTATATAAATAAATACATTACTAAACTTTCACCAGTTGTTCAGGGTTTTTTTTTTTTAACCAAAGTACATGTATTGTGGAATGTCTTCAATATAACAGAGATGAAAACCGAACGAACAAATGAATCATTTCAAATGAAAATCACATAAATGAACAGAACCTAAACAGGACTGGGTTTCCCAAAAGCATCGTAGCACAAAGATCGTTAAATGGTAGAGCGAGCGGCACAATGAACACACTTTCTCCTAGTGTTAAGAGGCTTTTGGGAAACCCACCCCTGATCAGTGATTCGGTTCGTCTGAGTCTTTCACAGAATCAAGTTTATTGCCAAGTCTGTTCTCACATACAAGGAATTTGCTTTGGTGATTAGTGCTTGAACAGTTAAGACAGAAGAATTTAGCACAGATAAAAGTCGCTATATACATAGAATAAAAAATAAGGAATCTAAAATATACAAATCTGAAAAGTGGACATATGTGTAAGGCGCATGTGCAGGAGTTGTTGAAGTCCAGACTGCACACTATGGCTCGGAATGTGCCCCACCCAAAAAAAAAAAGAAGCTGGAGAAGAATCTAATAGAGTTCGTCATAAATCCATACAAAGCTGATTGACAGGCGAAAATTACAGGACGGGTAGTCCCAATCGACAATTTTCCCTTGCACAAATACAAAAGCGTAAAAATATTGTTGCTGATAAACTATGAAATACATAAATTATGTATGCAATTCTTAAACAATGATCTGAATGTGTAAGAGGAAGAGAATACAGCATGCACGGTATCTTTTAGAGTTACTGAAAATCCAGGCCAATTTCATCTTGCTTTGATAACACTGGCTGGTTATTTTACAGTAATACAATAATACATTTTAAAACATAACTAGTCTATTAGGCTACTGTTTGGTCATTAAGTTTTTGACTAGAAAATGAACGACCGAAGGCGCTGAATCGGATTCGGAGGAAGAACTGCAACAAGTCAGCTTTGTGTTTTTGTTTTTTCCCGAAAGTGCTAACCTAATGAACAAACTGAACACACACCCCAAACAAACAAAACTCTCGTTCACCTAGATGAACGAGAATTTCTTCTCTGCAACACTACAATATATTATTTTATTAGCTTCTATTCCATTAAAGGCGCATATTGCTATTTATTATCCCATTAGTGTCTATGGTGTGGCGGCACGGTGGTGTAGTGGTTAGCGCTGTCGCCTCACAGCAAGAAGGTCCTGGGTTCAAGCCCCGGGGCTGGCGGGGGCCTTTCTGTGTGGAGTTTGCATGTTCTCCCCGTGTCCGCGTGGGTTTCCTCCGGGTGCTCCGGTTTCCCCCACAGTCCAAAGACATGCAGGTTAGGTTAACTGGTGACTCTAAATTGACCGTAGGTGTGAATGTGAGTGTGAATGGTTGTCTGTGTCTATGTGTCAGCCCTGTGATGACCTGGCGACTTGTCCAGGGTGTACCCCGCCTTTCGCCCGTAGTCAGCTGGGATAGGCTCCAGCTTGCCTGCGACCCTGTAGAAGGATAAAGCGGCTAGAGATAATGAGATGAGATGAGATGAGATAGTGTCTATGGTTCTGAAGGTAGAACTTCAGCCTACAGTTTGAGAAACGCAGATTCGCCTTTACTAACCTAATGAACAAACTGAACACACACACACCCAAAAAACCCCACCTATCCTTCACCTAAATGAACGAGAATTTCTTCTCTGCAACACTACAATATATTATTTTTATTAGCTTCTATTCCATTAAAGGCGCATATTGCTATTTATTATCCCATTAGTGCGTATGGTTCTGAAAGTAGAACTTCAGCATATAGTTTGAGAAACGCAGATTCGCCTTTACTATATGTTATAATTTAACGTGGGAATATCTGGCTCTGGGAGTATTAATGGGTTTCTCTGCTTGGAAAAATAATACCACCGAGTGAAAAAAAAAGAGTGCGACATTCGTGAAGAGAGTCATGTAGTGTTTAGTCATTTTAAGTTTTGACTAGAAAATGAACGACCGAAGGAGCTGAATGATTCGGATTCGGAGGAAGAACTGCAACAAGTCAGCTGTGTGTTTTTTTCCCCCCGAAAAGTACTAACCTAATGAACAAACTGAACACACACCACAAACAAACAAAACTCCAGAATTTCCTCTCTGCAACACTACAATATATTATTTTATTAGCTTCTATTCCATTAAAGGCGCATATTGCTATTTATTATCCCATTAGTGTCTATGGTTCTGAAAGTAGAACTTCAGCATACAGTTTGAGAAACGCAGATTCGCCTTTACTAACCTAATGAACAAACTGAACACACACACCCAAAAAAAACCCACCTATCCTTCACCTAAATGAACGAGAATTTCTTCTCTACAACACTACAATATATTATTTTATTAGCTTCTATTCCATTAAAGGCGCATATTACTATTTATTATCCCATTAGTGCGTATGGTTCTGAAAGTAGAACTTCAGCATACAGTTTGAGAAACGCAGATTCGCCTTTACTATATGTTGTAATTTAACGTGGGAATATCTGGCTCTGGGAGTACTAATGGGTTTCTCTGCTTGGAAAATAATACCACCGAGTGAAAAAAAAAAAAAAGAGTGCGACATTTGTGAAGAGAGTCATGTAGTGTTTAGTCATTTTAAGTTTTGACTAGAAAATGAACGACCGAAGGAGCTGAATGATTCGGATTGGAGGAAGAACTGCAATAAGTCAGCTGTGTGTTTTTCCCCCCCGAAAAGTACTAACCTAATGAACAAACTGAACACACACCACAAACAAACAAAACTCCAGAATTTCCTCTCTGCAACACTACAATATATTTTATTAGCTTCTATTCCATTAAAGGCGCATATTGCTATTTATTATCCCATTAGTGTGGATGGTTCTGAAAGTGGAACTTCAGCCTACAGTTTGAGAAACGCAGATTCGCCTTTACTATATGTTGTAATTTAACGTGGGAATATCTGGCTCTGGGAGTATTAATGGGTTTCTCTGCTTGGAAAACAATACCACCGAGTGAAAAAAAGAGTGCGACATTTGTCATGAGAGTCATGTAGTGTTTGTTGGGCCAGTGTTTACCTGTTGCGCTGTAGGCTCGCTCCGTCCTGAGGAATGCCTTGGTGTTGTCGCTCGCTTCCAAAACACAGATATCTTTAGCGTCTTCCAGAGACTTCACCAGGACACACCTGGGTGACCCGCCATCGGCTGGAGTCTCAAACAGGGCCAGCTTGCAGTCTTCTCTACTACAGCAAGCCTGTCGGCACTCCTGCTCGTCGGAAACGTCGGCCAGGTGAGCGGAGTCGTTCGATACCGCGTCCAAGCAGTCGGGACTCAAACCCTGGTTCGTCTCGGTGAACAGGCACTGTTCTTCCTGCCCGAGAACTAATCCAGCACCAAAAAGGCAAATGAAAAACAAGCGAGACATCATTTCTTCTTTGTTGTTTTTTTCCGTCGCAGTTAAAAATCGCTGTCTGTTGTTCACAGGTGTTTTACTTCCGCTCGAATTACTAGCAATGCACTTCCTGATTCGCTGACGTCATTGTGTTGAGAAGGCGAAGGAGTATCCATCCATTATCTGTATGGGTGAGAGGCGGGGTGCACCCTGGCCAAGTCACCAGAGCTGACACACACACAGACCCACAACCATTCACACCTACGGTCAATTTAGAGTCACCAGTTAACCTAACCTGCATGTCTTTGGACTGTGGGGGAAACCGGAGCACCCAGAGGAAACCCACGCGGACACGGGGAGAACATGCAAACTCCACACAGAAAGGCCTTCACCAGCTACAGGGCTCGAACCCAGAACCTTCTTGCTGTGAGGCGACAGTGCTAACCACTACACCACCGTGCCGCAGGCGAAGGAGTATCTGATCCAAAAACACAAACAGAAGTGTCACTGATCTCTTGGTACTGACCGTCTTCTGGATTTTCCTCCCAATAGCATAGATTTATAACCATATGCTGTTTTTGTTTTCCCTTAGTGTTTAACGTGGTAATATATTAGTATTTATTTAAACACACACACCATAAGAATCAGAATAATGTTTATTGGTTAAGTTTGCTGACACACACAAGGAATTTGGTTCTGGAAGTTTGTGTCTCTCTAGTGATACAGAAAAAAAAGGGGGTGGATATAAGCATATGTAAGTTATATATGTGTAATATAATTTATCCATTATCCATAACCTCTTATCCTATGCAGGGTCGCAGATAAGCCGGAGCCTATCCCAGCTGACTATGGGTGAGAGGCGCCAGATCATCACAGGGCTGACACACAACCATTCACACTCACATTCACACCTACGGTCAATTTAGAGTCACCAGTTAACCTAACCTGCATGTCTTTGGGGGAAACCGGAGCACCCGGAGGAAACCCACGCGGACAACATGCAAACTCCACACAGAAAGGCCCTCGCCGGCCATGGGGCTCGAACCCAGGACCTTCTTGCCGTGAGGCGACAGTGCTAACCACTACACCACCATGCCGCAGGTGAAGGAGTATCTGATCCAAAAACACAAACAGAAGTGTCACTGATCTCTTGGTACTGACCGTCTTCTGGATTTTCCTCCCAATAGCATAGATTTATAACCATATGCGGTTTTTGTTTTCCCTTAGTGTTTAAAGTGGTAATATATTAGTCAGTCCCCCCAGGATTTTGCGGGCCTTTTTTGTGATTGTTGCGGGCTAAAATGTCTGATGTTGCGGGGAGTTTTCCAAAAAATTGCGATGAAAGTTGCGGTGTTTTTTAGGTTTTTGTTGTGATTACATTGCGGGAGGAAGTGAAAGTTGCGAGAAATTGTTGCGATTTTCTCTTTTTGTGATTAAAATTGAGCAATATGTTAAATATTAAGTTATTACTGAAAAACTATTGATTAAAAAAAACAAAGACACTGAGAAATGGTCCTATAAACAACTTAACCAATATAAAAGATTACCAGGACTACAAAAATGCAGAAAAATAGGCTTTACTTATCCAAATGCACCTGTTGGTTCAAAAGTTAAAGTGCATAGAACCTCACAGCACAACATGAAGTTACCTTAAAATATAATATAAATGCCTCAGCTTTCATGTAAGAAAAAAAAACTATTAATACTAGTACTGTGTGCAGGCAGTCTCTCCTGAAGACTAAATTAAACAATAATTATAAACTAATAAAAGAAATGGCTCAGGTTTCATAGAAGAAACAAAACAATTTGAACAGAATTTCACAGGATGATGCTGAAGCTGCCTAAACAATGGAAAATAAAATACCATTTTGGCAAAAATGTTGGCATCCATTAATTTCTTGCATTAAGTAAAACAAATAATGGAAAGTGCACACAGTCCTTCACTGTATACACAGAAGTAAGCAGTGTTGCCAGATACTGCGGACGTTTTCCAGCCCAAAATTATGTTCAAAACCCGCCAAAATGCACTTGAACCGCCCAACTGAGCATGAAACCGCCCAATCTGGAAACACTGGAAGTAAGGTGGAAGGTAGTTTGTCGACATCACCTCAAGACGACGCCAACGATTGGTCAAATTTGCGGGAACGTTGCGATGATTGGATATAATTGCAACACCGCCCTGAATTCACGGGGATTGGTTGAATTTGCGTTGAAGTTGCAAATCGCGAAATTCTGGAGGGTCTGAATAGTATTTATTTAAACACACACACCATAAGAATCAGAATAATGTTTATTGGTTAAGTTTGCTGACACACAAGGAATTTGGTTCTGGAAGTTTGTGTCTCTCTAGTGATACAGAAAAAAAGGGGGGGGTGAATATAAGCATATGTAAGTTATATATGTGTAATATAATTTATCCATTATCCATAACCTCTTATCCTATGCAGGGTCGCAGATAAGCCGGAGCCTATCCCAGCTGACTATGGGTGAGAGGCGCCAGATCATCACAGGGATGACACACAGACACACAACCATTCACATTCACACCTACGGTCAATTTAGAGTCACCAGTTAACCTAACCTGCATGTCTTTGGACTGTGGGGGAAACCGGAGCACCCGGAGGAAACCCACGCAGACACGGGGAGAACATGCAAACTCCACACAGAAAGGCCCTCGCCGACTACCAGGCTCAAATTCAGGACTTTCTTGCTGTGAGGTGACAGCGCTAACCAGCCAGCCATCGATTATCTGTAGCTGCTTATCCTGTTCTACAGGGTCACAGGCAAGCTAGAGCCTATCCCAGCTGACTATGGGTGAGAGGCGGGGTACACCCTGGACAAGTTGCCAGATCATCACAGGGCTGACACAGAGACAAACTACCATTCACACACTCACATCTACGGTCAATTTAGAGCCTCCAATTAACCTAATCTGTATGTTTTTGACTGTGGGGGAAACCAGAGCACCCGGAGAAAACCCATGCAGACACGGGGAGAACATGCAAACTCCACACAGAAAGGCCCCTGTCGACCTCTGGGCTCAAACCCAGAACCTTCTTGCTGTGAGGCGACAGTGCTAACCACTACTGTGTAATAAAAGAAAAATGTATATATGTATATATAATGTACAATATATATACATTTATAGACATTACACAATATAATAAATATGCAATCTACAATAACTATTATCGCTATCATATACATAATATACAGTACCTACAGTACTGTGCAAAAGTCTTAGGCACCCTATTTTTTTTTTCTTCATACAAACTTTGTTATAGATTTCTATTTTATGACTTCTCCATTAGGCGGCATGGTGGTGTAGTTTTTAGCACTGTCGCCTCACAGCAAGGAGGTTCTGGGTTCGAGCCCAGTGGCCAACAGGGGCCTTTCTGTGTGGAGTTTGCATGTTTGTCTCTATGGTGGGGTTTACATTAGACTGTATCAGCGGATCATCAGATTAACGTTTTTAAAACGATTAGTGTGCACACAGCAACGCCAATACACGATTCGCGTGCACATAGCAACGCCAATACACAGATACGCTCGGCTCCGCAGGCATCCTGCGCTCCAAATCACTCCACCCTGAACAGCGAGTGCCCTCTGGAGGGTGCGCACTCTGGCCCTGCGCAGCTCATAGAGCGCGTGAGTATAGCGCACGAGCAGTGATTCGGGACTGAGCCGCTGTGTGTGTGATCTCAGTGCATGTCGCGTCACTTACCACTTGCAAGTGGAAGGATGGCAAGCCTAAAGACAATCATAACTACACAATGGGCAGTATTTGCATCAGTATTTGCAGTATTTTCATACTTTTATACTCTTTAATGAAAGGTGATACAAGGCGGAAGTCCGCGCCGTTTTTCAGCAGTCGCGTCACATGACCAACGCCAGCGAATCAGGAAAGTGGATGTCACAGTGACGTTGTCCAATGACGACGCCAGCTAGAGCTCAGCACAGCGTATCCGCATATCCGCGTATTCTCAATGTTTACACAGCACCGGATCAGACACGATCTGGATTGAATACGTGGACCCTGGCGGATTCCCGTTTCCCGGCGTTTCCAGGCGTTTTAATGTAAACGGACAGTGCATCCGCGAAGAAAACGAGACAGATACGGTCTAATGTAAACTTGGCCTATGTGTCAGCCCTGTGATAACCTGGTGACTTGTCCAGGGTGTTACCCTGCCTCTCGCCCGTAGTCAGCTAGGATAGGCTCCAGCTTGCCTGCGACCTTGTAGAACAGGATAAGCGGCTACAGATAACTGATGGATGGACTTCTCCATTATTGAGTTGGTACAAAAACATTTTAGAGTCCAAACATTTGTTTTCCTGCACAAACTTAAATGTTACAGAAAAAAGTCTGTATCTGAGCAGCTCTTTACATAAGAGAGCACTTTTCAGATAAAAAAAGAAAACATAATGAAGGCTGCTGGGTTTTGGTGTCAAATTAAGAAGCGAGTAAGTGTCCAGAAGAACTGTGTCTGGTTCTGCAAGATACTCAGTAAAACCTACAGCTCATTTCCTTATAAAACTGCACTCATTGTACCTGAAACTACTATTTTAAAAACAAAACAAATGGTCATCTCACACCAAATATTGACTTTGTTTCATTTATTGTTGCTTACTGCTGTTTCTAGCGTTTTTTTAAATGGTGAAACATTTCATTTCGTTATTTTTAAGCCATTTTTGGTCGACAGCATTTATTTACACGTGCCTAAGACTTTTGTACAGTACTGTATATTATATACAATGTCTAAAATCAATAATAATCAATATCTATAATATGCATAAAAAGTATCTATCAGTAATATACAATATACATTAT
Source organism: Neoarius graeffei (assembly GCF_027579695.1). Lineage (NCBI taxonomy): Eukaryota > Metazoa > Chordata > Actinopteri > Siluriformes > Ariidae > Neoarius > Neoarius graeffei. The sequence goes on from NC_083585.1 coordinate 27,130,082, forward strand.
AAATAAGTATGCTATCAACAATATAAACAGTACACCGTATACAGACAATATGTAGGATATTTACAGACAATAAACAATCTACTAAAACATATACATGACAGTCAGTGTACACAGAGTGCAGTGAAGTCGTGCTAACAGGACTATGTTACAGGAGATACAAGTGGTAAAATAGTGTAATGGCAAGGATGGATCAGGTCAGATATTTATGACGTTGATGGCACTGGGAAAGAAGCTGCTTGTATGTCTAGTGGTAGCGTGGAGGCTGCCATCTGCGGCGCCATCCTGAAAGAGGATCCTGAGGAAATATGGGCTTCCCTTAGTGTTTAAGGTGGTAGTACATTGTTATAGATTAAAAACACACCATAAATATGTGCTTCCTGTAGTGTTTAAGAAGAAGAAGGCTTTATTTATCATGCGTACACTCAAGCACAGTGAAATTCCTCCTCTGCATTTAATCCATATGAAGCAGTGAACACACAAGTGAGCAACGAGCGCACACACATACCCAGAGCAGTGGGGAGCTATGCTATAGCACCTGGGGACTTCAAGTGCACTTCAGCCATGATACAGAGGGAACAGACAGTGCTGTTCATTCACTCAACTCCCCTCATAGTTTTCCTGCCAGTCCCAGGAATCAAACCAGCAACCCTTTGGGCCCAAGGCTGCTTCTCTAACCTTCAGGCCATGGCTGCCCCAGGGCAGTACATTATTATAGATTTAATCACACCATAAATACAGTGGATATAAAAAGTGTATACACCCAGTTAAAATGATATTTTTTACATCAGAAAAACATAAGACCACAATAAAGAATTTCAAAACTTTTCCCACCTTTAATGTGACCTATACCTGTACAATTCAACTGAAAAACAAACAAATCTGTTAAGGGGAAAAAATCTCATCTCATCTCATCTCATTATCTCTAGCCGCTTTATCCTTCTACAGGGTCGCAGGCAAGCTGGAGCCTATCCCAGCTGACTACGGGCGAAAGGCGGGGTACACCCTGGACAAGTCGCCAGGTCATCACAGGGCCAACACATAGACACAGACAACCATTCACACTCACATTCACACCTACGGTCAATTTAGAGTCACCAGTTAACCTAACCTGCATGTCTTTGGACTGTGGGGGAAACCGGAGCACCCGGAGGAAACCCACGCGGACACGGGGAGAACATGCAAACTCCACACAGAAAGGCCCTCGCCGGCCCCGGGGCTCGAACCCAGGACCTTCTTGCTGTGAGGCGACAGTGCTAACCACTACACCACCGTGCCGCCCCAGGGGAAAAAATGTTTAAAAAAAAAAAAAACGTACAATAAGCTGGTTGCATAAGTGTGCACACCCTTAAACTAATACTATGTTGAAGCACCTTTTGATTTAATTACAGCATTCAGTCTTTTTGGGTCGGAGTCTATCAGCCTACCACATCTAGACTTTGGCAGTATTTGCCCACTCTTCCTTGCAAAAGCACTCCAGATCTGTCAGATTGCGAGGGCATCTCTTGTGCACAGCCCTCTTCAGGTCACCCCACAGATTTTCAATTGGATTTAGGTCTGGGCTCTGGTTGGGCCATTCCAAAACTTTTTTGGAGGGTCATTGTCATGCTGAAATATGAAATTCATCTTCATCTTCATCTTTCTAGCAAACACCTGAAGGTTTTGGGCCAAAATTGACTGGTATTTAGAACTGTTCATAATTCATCCATCCATCCATTATCTGTAGCTGCTTATCCTGTCCTACAGGGTTGCAGGCAAGCTGGAGCCTTTCCCAGCTGACTACGGGCGAGAGGCAGGGTACACCCTGGACAAGTAGCCAGGTCATCGCAGGACTGACACATAGACAACCATTCACACTCACATTCACACTTGCGGTCAATTTAGAGCCACCAATTAGCCTAACCTGCATGTCTTTGGACTGTGGGGGAAACCAGAGCACCCGGCGGAAACCCACACAGACACAGGGAGAACATGCAAACTCCACACATACCCCTTTTCCACCAAATCAGTTCCAGGGCTGGTTCGGGGCCAGTGCTGGTGCTGGTTCACAACTTGTGAGCCAGCTGAGAACCAGTTTGCTTTTCCATAGCTTGTGGTGCTAAGGGGAGCAACGTCATTACATCGCTGTATACGTCAGTTACATCGCTGCGTTTGCATAAACCTTGGCGTGAATATCGAAGCAACAACAACACGGAGAAGAAGAAGCAGCAACAACAACAATAATGGATGACTTCGCGTTTGTACAGCTGCTGCTTCTCGTCGCTTAAAAATGGCGACCTTTCGCAGTCTTGCGATTGTTGTTGGTCTTAACAACCTCGCCCCCCGCTGACGTAAGCAGTTCTTTCCTCTGGCCCAGCAAAGAGCTGGTGCTAGCCTGGAACCGGTTTTTCTGGCCCCAGAGCCAGTTCTTTGTCAGTGGAAACAGAAAACCCGGTTCCAAACTAAGCACTGGCCCCGAACCAGCCCTGGAACTGCTTTGGTGGAAAAGGGGCATTAGAAAGGCCCTTGCTGGCCACTGGGCTCGAATCCGGACCTTCTTGCTGTGAGGCGACAGTGCTAACCACTACACCACCATTGTTCATAATTCCCTCCACCTTAACTAAAGCCCCTGTTCCAGCTGAAGAAAAACAACCCCAAAACATGATGCTGCCACCACCATGCTTCACCGTGGGTATGGTGTTCTTTTGGTGATGCGCAGAGTTGTTTTTGTGCCAAACATACCTTTTGGAATTGTGGCCAAAAAGTTCAACCTTGGTTTCATCAGACCATAACACATTTTCCCACCTGCTTTTGGGAGAGTTGATGTAATTTTTTGCAAAATTTAGCCAGGCCTGGAAGTTTTTCTTTGACCCTACCTCATAGTCCAGACATATGGAGAATACGGGAGATTGTTGTCACATGTAGTACACAACCAGTACTTGCCAGAAATCCCTGCAGCTCCTTCAGTGTTGCTGTAGGCCTCTCGGCAGCCTCCCTGACCAGTTTTTGTCTTGTCTTTTCATCAATTTTGGAGGGACGTCCAGTTCTCGGTAATGTCACTGTTGTCCCATATTTATGACTGTCTTCACTGTGCTCCATGGTATATCTAATGCCGTGGAAATGTTTTTGTCCCCTTCTCCTGACTGATACCTTTCAACAATGAGATCCCTTTGATGCTTTGTAAGCTCTCTGTGAACCCTGGCTTTTGCTGGAGGATGCGACTGAGTAAATGTCTGAACTTTATTTGGGGTTAATCAGAGTCATTTTAATAGATGGCAGGTGTGAACCCAAAAAGACTGAATGCTGTAATTAAATCAAAACGTGCTTCAACAAAGTATTAGTTTAAGGGTGTGCACACTTATGCAACCAGCTTATTGTACGTTTTTTATTTTTTATGTTTTTCCCCCCTAACAGATTTGTTTTGTTTTTCAATTGAATTGCACAGGTTATAGGTCACATTAAAGGTGGGAAAAGTTTTGAAATTATTTATTGTGGTCTTATTTTTTTACATCAGAAAAACCTTTCATTTTAACGGGGTGTGTACACTTTTTATATCCACTGTATGTGCTTCCTGTAGTGTTTGCAAACCCTGTGAGTTAATGTTGCCCATGACCAAGTTTAAAAGGGCTGAAAAATCATGTGAATGATGTACAGTCCTAAACTATAGTGAATTCAAACTGCAGTACTCAGATGCACTATATCTCCTGCACATGGTACTTTGAAAATGTATGATACTCCAACCTAAATCAACACGTGTCATGACAAGTTCACATCTCGCATATAGGCAAATAAAGAATAATTCATAATTGCGCGAATGTTACAAAATACTATAAAACTAACCTTCTTTCTTTGTCTAAAGGCAACAAAACTACAGCCCTTCAATTCATTTGATGGCAGCATATATTTATGGGCATGTATGAAATAGTGAATGATCCATTGTGTGCATGTGCAGTTAATGCAGGTAGGACATTTTCATAGATAAGAAAGAATTTTTGTGGCTACTGCTTCATATAGAGGCGTTAGCCACTATGTCATTGTGCTGTAAGAATGGAAGATTGTAACAATCGCGCACTGCACATACACGCGTTCCGATTAAAATGGCAGGTGAGTGTGTACAATTTGGTTCACCATTCGAAATAAATGGACTAGACTAAAGAAATCGCTTTCAGACATGTTTATGCTTATTACCAAGGGGAAGTGTGTTCCTATTTTAAAATATACTCCAGGTTGTCCCCATTTCCTCGCCTTCTTCGGCCAGTGGTCCCATGTGTGATGTAGATGTGACGCACTTCCGAGTTGTTACGGAAAGTTGTCGAAAAGAGTATTGAGACCACTGAGCTCTAGCGCCGGGCCATTTCCGGGACATAAAAGTTTGGGTCATGGCAACAGTATGTGTATGTCAGGCTTGGTTCGGAGGTTTCAGTTTCAAAAACTGTAAGAGGTAAGAGTAGAATAATATAAAGTACAGACACTTGGTATATTTTACTTCTGTGATTTTTAAATTGGGGTGGCACAGTGGTGTAGTGGTTCGCACTGTCGCCTCACAGTAAGAAGGTCCTGGGTTCGAGCCCCGTGGCCGGCGAGTGCCTTTCTGTGCGGAGTTTGCATGTTCTCCCTGTGTCCGTGTGGGTTTCCTCCGGGTGCTCCGGTTTCCCCCACAGTCCAAAGACATGCAGGTTAGGTTAACTGGTGACTCTAAATTGAGCGTAGGTGTGAATGTGAGTGTGAATGGTTGTTTGTCTCTATGGGTCAGGCCTGTGATGATCTGGCGACTTGTCCAGGGTGTACCCCGCCTTTCGCCCGTAGTCAGCTGGGATAGGCTCCAGCTTGCCCGCGACCCTGTAGGACAGGATAAGCGGCTACAGATAATGGATGGATGGATGGATGGTATGCAAAAAACTGTGACAAGACATATCAGTGTTCATTAGAGAGAATGTTTTGGACAACTTTGAGTTATTTTATAAATATATGTATTTTTTTCATACTCCGAATAAGAATCTGGAAAAAGTGCTTTTGTGATTAACCTCATCCTCACTCATTCACATTCTGAAGATTTCCCACAAGGGGGAGCCAGAGTAGCCTTAACAAGCAACACAACAGTGTTTTTCCCCACAAATGAGGCAAGCAAGCAGTATGCAATCAGATGCATGTAGGTAGATAGAGAAGGTATATTACCAGGGCAGACTGGGAGCCAAAATCAGCCCAGGAATTTACTTTAATATGTCCCCAATCATTTGTCCAAAAAACTAAATGACAATGCATCAACTAACGCTACTTCATAGCACTTAGGTAAAACGCTTAGGTAAAAGGATGCTCAGGATCTTGGTTTCAGCACTAATTAAAATGTTTATCACAACCTGGATCTGTCTGATCCTATTAAAGGCAACATGGCACATTTTAATTGCTTATTCCTTGGTGCTAGTTTCAAAAAGTACACTCACTGTACAGTTTAACAGAAATGCTTGTACACCAATCAACCAATCATGTAGCAGCAGCGTAATGCATAAAATCATGCAGATACAAGTCATGAGCTTCAGTTAATATTCACAGCTGTGAGTGGACGGTTTGCAGGCTGAAATGCCTTGTTGGTGAGAGAGATCAGAAGAGAAGATCCAGACTGGTTTGAGCTGACAGGAAGTCTAGAGTAACTCAAATCATCACTCTTTACAACCGTGGTGAGCAGAAAAGCATGTGTGAGAATTTCAGTAACTGATTATCTCCTGGAATTTTCACACAATAATCTCTAGTGTTTACACAGCGGTGTAAAAAACAAACAATCAACAAACATTGAGTGAGCAACAGTTATGTGGGTGGAAACCCCGTGTTACGAGAACTCGGAGGAAAATGGCGAGATTTTCCTGTTTGAGCTGCCAGGAAGGATACAGTAACTCATATAATCACTCTTTACAACTGTAGTGAACAGAAAAGCATCTTCGCATGCATAAAACATCAAACCTTTAGGTGGATGGGCTACAACGGCACAACAGCACATCAGGTTTCACTCCTGTCAGCCAAGAACAACAATCTGAGACTACCATTAAGCACAGGCTCACCAAAACTAGACATTTGAAGGTAAGGGGAAAAGACAGGTGTGGGTTTTGTTTGTTTGTTTGTCTGTCTAGTCTTCAGCTGTCCCGTTTGGGTGAGTCTGTGCCCATGATAGCCTCAGATTCCTGCTTTTGGCTGATTGGTATGGAACCTATAGTAGTTTTCTGCTGTTGTAGCCCATCTACCTCAAGCTTCAATGTTTTGTAAATGCTGAAATGCTTTTCTTTTCACCATGGTTGCCAAGAGTGATTATTTGAGTTACTATAGACTTCCTGGGTGGCACGGTGGTGTAGTGGTTAGCCCCTGTCACCTCACAGCAAGAAGGTTTTAGCCCAGCGGCTGATGGGGGCCTTTCTGTGTGGAGTTTGCCTGTTCTCCCCGTGTCTGTGTGGGTTTCTTCCAGGTGCTCCGGTTTCCCCCACAGTCCAAAGGCATGCAGGTTAGGCTAATTGGCGGCTCTAAATTGACCGCAGGTGTGAATGTGAGTGTGAATGGTTGTTTTCTCTATCAGTGCCTCCAATATGGTGCACGTCCAGGACTTTCATGTTTTGGTGATGTCGATGAAAACACTCTATACGTCCGATGTGTGCTGCCATTCTTGTATTCATTCCCTCCTTGATAGCTTGATCTAGGGCGATCTCTTCATCATCTGACCGCATCAGTGGGTTACTTATCTCGTCGCCAATTTGTTATGACTTCTCTAGTTAGACTCCAGTCATATTATCACATAATATAGCATCAATATGCAGGACAACTTGAGTGAAGACCGACCACATTTTGGGTGCAATTCTACACTGGTTTATTTACTGATGTGCACACATGCAACTGGATATAGCAGAGCATCCCCTACTGGTGTGGTGTGAATAAGAGTATTATTCCCAATACATCACAACAGTGAAAAGCAGACTACAGTATATGATTTTAACAAAAGCCAGAATTTTTAATTTATACAAAGCTCTTTTTAAATAATTAAGACTTAAATTTGAATTTGTTCTTCTAAAACATAAAGTTTATCTTTTTCAAAAAAGAAAAATTGTTTGACAATTTGATGGCCACCAAAAATTCACCACAATCTAATGAAAAGCTGCAAAAAAGAAACCTCAAAACTTCAGCCTTTTGTCAAAGGTGGACTGAACGTGAATCAACTGAAGGTTTCTGAAGGTGGCATTACACTTAAAAATGTGCACACAGGCCAGTGAATAAAAATGAACTACTTCAACAAAGCGTGTATTTACAAGTTAGATGGTAACACATGCGCTCTGCTGTTTATTAAAACCAGCCCTCAAGTACACTGTGTACAGTTTTTACTCTCGGACACCAGATTGTAGAACATAATATATAGAATATAAATTTAATGGTTCTGCCACAAATCAGAAAACTGAGGTTTTTTGGGGGCGGCACGGTGGTGTAGTGGTTAGCACTGTCGCCTCACAGTAAGAAGGTTCTGGGTTCGAGCCCCGTGGCCGGCGAGGGCCTTTCTGTGTGGAGTTTGCATGTTCTCCCCGTGTCCGCGTGGGTTTCCTCCGGGTGCTCCGGTTTCCCCCACAGTCCAAAGACATGCAGGTTAGGTTAACTGGTGACTCTAAATTGAGCGTAGGTGTGAATGTGAGTGTGAATGGTTGTCTGTGTGTCAGCCCAGTGATGACCTGGCGACTTGTCCAGGGTGTACCCCGCCTTTCGCCTGTAGTCAGCTGGGATAGGCTCCAGCTTGCCTGCGACCCTGTAGAACAGGATAAAGCGGCTAGAGATAATGAGATGAGATGAGATGAGAGTTTTTTTGGTCTTTTTCACATGCACACATGGTCCCTTAGGCAAAGCTCATGTCACAGTAGTAGTTTCTTAAAAACAACCAAACAAACAAACAACCCACACAACTTCTTACAATATTGGCTAGGACCAATCAAAGGGGATGGAGTTACTGACAACAGGCACCATGCAACATCAGAAGAAAATTCAAATGTGTCTGAAACTTTGTTTCATTTATTTAACAGAATAGCACCCAATTTTGGCATGCATGAAATGTAAAAGATTCATTGGGCACCACTATTCATCTTCCTCAGTGATTATTAAAACTGAGTTTGTGTTAACGTACCCAAAAATGAGTAAATTCCACTTGCTGGCATTTGCTACTTAGACACTGCCTGTCTGCATACTACATACACAAGGAATTAAAAACAAAATTCATTTGGTTTCAAAATATACCCGTATCACACTTTTGTTCTAACTGACAGCACACCAAAATATTTCCTTTTATTCTGTCTACATTCACTGGATATGAGCAACCGTGTGCTCTGATTGGCTATTCTACTACTAGGCTATCAGCTCATATACCATGAGTAGAGAAAAACAAAATGGCGGTGCGTGTTGCTGAACCAACCAAGGATGAAATAAAAACTCTGCTTGAAAACAAAATCCCAAAAATTTATTATCAGGTATTTAAAAGAAACAGAACAGGATAAAGCGGTTAGAGATAATGAGATGAGATGAGATAAGAAATAGCTAAAAGAATATACCCCCCAATCAATCAATCAATCAATCAATCAATCAATCAATAGATAGTGCCTGTTCCACACTCCAGCCCAGTCGGTGGCGGTAATACACCTTTAAGTTGGTTTGTCAACTGCCAAAAAACCCTAAAGAAGAAGAACCCCCCCCCCCCCCAAACTAGATAGAGCTCGACGCCAGTGGTGTCGATGGGGATGCCTCCGCCCAGTAAACTACACGCCTTATTAAGTTGTGATTTGGGGATGGATATTTCCCCTCACAGTAATCTTGACCTGGTGAAATTACTTGCATTAGCCTTGGAGATATTGTGTTCACAAGGTTTTCGGACAGACATTTGACCTCACAGTGACCTTGACCTTAGACCTTTTGATCTCAAAATCTAATCAGTTTATCTTTGTCCCCAAATGCACAAATGGTGAAAGTTTGGTGAAATTCCTTTCATCTGCCTTGGAGATATTGTGTTCACAAGTTTTCGGACAGACATTTGACCTCACAGTGACCTTGACCTTAGACCTTTTGATCTCAAAATCTAATCAGTTCATGTTTGTCCCAAAGCGCACAAATGGTGAAAGTTTGGTGAAATTCCTTTCATTAGCCTTTGAGATATCGCGTTCACAAGGTTTCGGGACGGACGCACGGACAGACGGACGCACGGATGGACGCACAGACAGACGGACAACCCGAAAACATAATGCCTCCTGTACCTTACAGTGGCAGAGGCATAAAAATACAAAAAAGCAACAAAATATGGAATAAAAGTATTTGCTGGGAAGAACATATCTTTTTTTTTTCCCAAGAATTATTATAGCATTTTTCACAAATTGCTCCTGTCACTTTGCCGGTTTGTTTACATTCTAAGAAGAAATTATTTTGTTGGACTTTTTGTATAAAGTTTTTATTTATCGAATTTGCAAAAAATAAACATGCTCTGGTTCTCACAATCCAGTGAATGTGGATAGAATAAAACTGTTATTCCACTCAATCTCATCGTACATGGCTTATAGCCAACTCGGTGCTAAGTGCCTCATCGGTTATCAGCTCATGTACGACTCGATTTCGTGGAATAACTGTTAAATAGCACATGAAAAGAAAAAGATCATTAGACAAGATTTCTTCACTGGTTGTGTGTGTGCTCGTGTAGTTCTGGAAAGAAAAAAAACACCTATGTGATTAATGCTTAGACCAGTGTTTCCCAACCGCTGTGCCGCGGCACATTAGTGTGCCGTGAGAGATCATCAGGTGTACCATGGGACATTATCCAATTTCACTTCATTGTTCCGAATATTATTTATTTACTGCAAATAATTTGTCTTCGTTCATCTATGACAGCGACGTATAGTGACCGGCAGAATAATTAAATACTCTTCCAATAGATGGCAGTAGGTAGCTAATTAACCTGTGTATCTACCTGTTGCCATTCAAACAATAGAATTAGTAATGCTTCGGGTGTGACAGCGGTGATAGCGATAGCAGGGATGAGAGTTTCCCGCTTTTCGGCGGATTTCCGCTTTTTCTGAGTAAAAATCGACCTTTTTATATTATGCCAAATCCGTTGAGATTTTTTCTTCATTTATTGAGGGGGGTTGGGGTATGTTCCTTCGTGATACTCAAGCATAATTCATTCCTACGACGATGTTACATGTTTACATTTTTGCCATCTTTAGTCTTGCTAAGTCTCGCGGTAGAATACGTGTTATCTACAATGTAATTGGCCAAAACATCGATGGCGAGAGCATGACAGCCAATCATAACAGTTCTTACAAAAGAGAGGACTGACAAGCTTTTGTCTTTGGCCAAAAAGCTGAAGAAGTCGAAATGAAAATGAGAAGTGACTCATCTCATTATCTCTAGCCGCTTTATCCTTCTACAGGGTCGCAGGCAAGCTGGAGCCTATCCCAGCTGACTACGGGCGAAAGGCGGGGTACACCCTGGACAAGTCGCCAGGTCATCACAGGGCTGACACATAGACACAGACAACCATTCACACTCACATTCACACCTACGCTCAATTTAGAGTCACCAGTTAACCTAACCTGCATGTCTTTGGACTGTGGGGGAAACCGGAGCACCCAGAGGAAACACACGCGGACACGGGGAGAACATGCAAACTCCACACAGAAAGGCCCTCGCCGGCCCCGGGGCTCGAACCCGGACCTTCTTGCTGTGAGGCGACAGCGCTAACCACTACACCACCGTGCCGCCCCGAGAAGTGACTGTCAACTATAAATAATTGTATAAAGTGTACATAGACATTATCCCATAAACTTAGCATTCGTTTGATTTCATACATTGAATGTATATGATAGATAGTCAGTAAATCTGAATTAATGCTGACAGTTTTGAAAACTTAAATATTTCAAAAGACTTCTTGAAGAAATCATATGCAACTAATGAGGACATAGGGAGAAAAGGTCAGTCACCCTAAGAAATTTTATTTAATATATGAACATTTTGATAATTAATAGAACTTAAGTTTAATGTGAATTTAGTTTGTCATTTTTGTTGATCATAAATTATAACCATACCCTTGAATGTAGAATGTGATTTTATTTTGAATTCAAACAATACTCCTATTGATTTGAAACATATTTTCATGTAAATATATAAAAAAGACAACAGATTTTTTTATCTACTACAGCTCAGATTGCAGGAAAAGTGGTTTGTAAGGCCTTATTTTTCAAAATTTTCCTGGGGGGTATCCCCCGTTGGCTTTGGCTTTATATGTGTGTGTATATATACAGTGGGGCAAAAAAGTATTTAGTCAGCCACCAATTGTGCAAGTTCTCCCACTTAAAAAGATGAGAGAGGCCTGTAATTTTCATCATAGGTACACTTCAACTATGAGAGACAGAATGGGGGAAAGAATCCAGGAAATCACATTGTAGGATTTTTAATGAATTAATTGGTAAATTCCTCTGTAAAATAAGCATTTGGTCACCTACAAACAAACAAGATTTCTGGCTCTCACAGACCTGTAACAACTTCTTTAAGAGGCTCCTCTGTCCTCCACTCGTTACCTGTATTAATGGCACCTGTTTGAACTCGTTATCAGTATAAAAGACACCTGTCCACAATCTGAAACAGTCACACTCCAAACTCCACTATGGCCAAGACCAAAGAGCTGTCAAAGGACACCAGAAACAAAATTGTAGACCTGCACCAGGCTGGGAAGACTGAATCTGCAATAGGTAAGCAGCTTGGTGTGAAGAAATCAACTGTGGGAGCAATTATTAGAAAATGGAAGACATACAAGACCACTGATAATCTCCCTCGATCTGGGGCTCCACGCAAGATCTCACCCCGTGGGGTCAAAATGATCACAAGAACGGTGAGCAAAAATCCCAGAACCACACGGGGGGACCTAGTGAATGACCTGCAGAGAGCTGGGACCAAAGTAACAAAGGCTACCATCAGTAACACACTACGCCGCCAGGGACTCAAATCCTGCAGTGCCAGACGTGTCCCCCTGCTTAAGCCAGTACATGTCCAGGCCCATCTGAAGTTTGCTAGAGAGCATTTGGATGATCCAGAAGAGTATTGGGAGAATGTCATGTGATCAGATGAAACCAAAATAGAACTTTTTGGTAAAAACTCAACTTGTCGTGTTTGGAGGAGAAAGAATGCTGAGTTGCATCCAAAGAACACCATACCTACTGTGAAGCATGGGGGTGGAAACATCATGCTTTGGGGCTGTTTTTCTGCAAAGGGACCAGGACGACTGATCCGTGTAAAGGAAAGAATGAATGGGGCCATGTATCATGAGATTTTGAGTGAAAACCTCCTTCCATCAGCAAGGGCATTGAAGATGAAACGTGGCTGAGTCTTTCAGCATGACAATGATCCCAAACACACCGCCCGGGCAACGAAGGAGTGGCTTCGTAAGAAGCATTTCAAGGTCCTGGAGTGGCCTAGCCAGTCTCCAGATCTCAACCCCATAGAAAATCTTTGGAGGGAGTTGAAAGTCCGTGTTGCCCAGCGACAGCCCCAAAACATCACTGCTCTAGAGGAGATCTGCATGGAGGAATGGGCCAAAATACCACCAGCAGTGTGTGAAAACCTTGAAGACTTACAGAAAACGTTTGACCTCTGTCATTGCCAACAAAGGGTATATAACAAAGTATTGAGATTAACTTTTGTTATTGACCAAATACTTATTTTCCACCATAATTTGCAAATAAATTATTTAAAAATCAGACAATGTGATTTTCTGGATTTTTTTTCTCATTTTGTCTCATAGTTTAGGTATACCTATGATGAAAATTACAGGCCTCTCATCTTTTTAAGTGGAAGAACTTGCACAATTGGTTACTGACTAAATACCTTTTTGCCCCAGTGTGTGTGTGTGTGTATATATATGTATGTATGTATATATATATATATATATATATATATATATATATATATATATATATATATATATATATAAAATATACAACCCCGATTCCAAAAAAGTTGGGACAAAGTACAAATTGTAAATAAAAATGGAATGCAATAATTTACAAATCTCAAAAACTGATATTGTATTCACAATAGAACATAGACAACATATCAAATGTCGAAAGTGAGACATTTTGAAATTTCATGCCAAATATTGGCTCATTTGAAATTTCATGACAGCAACACATCTCAAAAAAGTTGGGACAGGGGCAATAAGAGGCTGGAAAAGTTAAAGGTACAAAAAAGGAACAGCTGGAGGACCAAATTGCAACTCATTAGGTCAATTGGCAATAGGTCATTAACATGACTGGGTATAAAAAGAGCATCTTGGAGTGGCAGCGTCTCTCAGAAGTAAAGATGGGAAGAGGATCACCAATCCCCCTAATTCTGCGCTGACAAATAGTGGAGCAATATCAGAAAGGAGTTCGACAGTGTAAAATTGCAAAGAGTTTGAACATATCATCATCTACAGTGCATAATATCATCAAAAGATTCAGAGAACCTGGAAGAATCTCTGTGCGTAAGGGTCAAGGCCGGAAACCATACTGGGTGCCCGTGATCTTCGGGCCCTTAGACAGCACTGCATCACATACAGGCATGCTTCTGTATTGGAAATCACAAAATGGGCTCAGGAATATTTCCAGAGAACGTTATCTGTGAACACAATTCACTGTGCCATCCGCCGTTGCCAGCTAAAACTCTGTAGTTCAAAGAAAAAGCCGTATCTAAACATGATCCAGAAGCGCAGACGTCTTCTCTGGGCCAAGGCTCGTTTAAAATGGACTGTAGCAAAGTGGAAAACTGTTCTGTGGTCAGACGAATCAAAATTTGAAGTTCTTTATGGAAATCAGGGACGCCGTGTCATTTGGACTAAAGAGGAGAAGGATGACCCAAGTTGTTATCAGCGCTCAGTTCAGAAGCCTGCATCTCTGATGGTATGGGGTTGCATTAGTGCATGTGGCATGGGCAGCTTACACATCTGGAAAGACACCATCAATGCTGAAAGGTATATCCAGGTTCTAGAGCAACATATGCTCCCATCCAGACGACGTCTCTTTCAGGGAAGACCTTGCATTTTCCAACATGACAATGCCAAACCACATACTGCATCAATTACAGCATCATGGCTGCGTAGAAGAAGGGTCCGGGTACTGAACTGGCCAGCCTGCAGTCCAGATCTTTCACCCGTAGAAAACATTTGGTGCATCATAAAACAGAAGAAATGACACAAAAGACCTAAGACAGTTGAGCAACTAGAATCCTACATTAGACAAGAATGGGTTAACATTCCTATCCCTAAACTTCACTGCAAAAAGTAAAATCTAACCAAGATTAAATATCTTAAATCAAGACAAAATATGCTTGTTATTTGTCTGCCAAGATAATTCTCCTTTCCAGGCAGGTTTTGTGTAAGAGTATTTCACTTACTTTAAGCATTTTTTCCCTCAATTATCTTAAGGTATTATAACTTGTTATTGAGATTTTATTACTGGTTATGAGTAAGTTCTGTCTTAAAATGAGAATTACCATAATTTCATCGGTGTTGTATTAACCATGACAAGTTTGTCAAAGTCAGAATTTCTTATTTCAAGCATCTTATCCTTTCTTTTAATCTCTTAACACAAAACAGATAACTAAATTAAATGAATTGTTGTATTGTCAATCTGGCAACAAAAATAGGCTACAAAATGGATTGGTTTGTTGTTTTGATTTTGATTTATTTGGCGGTCTCAGTTGGTATCAACACTTACTTAAACAGAGCACACCAATATGCCCAGATGAAATAGTCAAACTGTTGGTTGGGGGACAAAGTATCTAGCATGTTAAAATGAGTAGTACAAATCTACTTGTTTTTAGTATAAATACATTAGTTTTAAGACATCTGTGGGGTTTCTAAAGCTAGATATATTTACTTGTTTTTAAAAATCTTGCCAAGTCAAATTTTCTTGTTCTGTTGGCAGATAATTTTGCTTATTTTAAGTAAAATATTCCTCATTTTATTACTTTTGTTTCTTGTTTTTGTAAGCCGGGTTTTTGCAGTGTGAGCAACTTGTCTCCTCAGACCCCAGACGTTTACAGACTGTTGTAAAGAGAAAAGGGGATGTCTCACAGTGGTAAACATGGCTTGTCCCAACTTTTTTGAGATGTGTTGTTGTCATGAAATTTAAAATCACCTAATTTTTCTCTTTAAATGATACATTTTCTCAGTTTAAACATTTGATATGTCATCTATGTTCTATTCTGAATAAAATATGGAATTTTGAAACTTCCACATCATTGCATTCCGTTTTTATTTACAATTTGTACTTTGTCTCAACTTTTTTGGAATCGGGGTTGTGTGTGTGTGTATATATATATATATATATATATATATATATATATATATATATATATATATATATATATATATATACACACACATATACATTTTTGTGATATTTTTGTTTGGTGGTGTGCCGTGGGATTTTTCAAATGTAAAATACGTGCCGTGGCTCAAGAAAGGTTGGGAAACACTGGCTTAGACCACTTGAGTGGTGATTATCTTTAATGTCAGCAGACTACCAGTGACAGCCAGAAGTAACAAGCTAGCAGTTTAACATGTGTTAGATTAACACTTACGAAAGAAATGTCATTGTGTAAATTGCAGTTTCTATTATATTCAGATCAACAGGGAGCCCTGCCATTGCTTGATACATAAACCTATTTGTCAAAAGATTGTAAAATGTGTGGTTTTTTTTAGGTCACTATTGCCGCTTTTCCACTACCAACACGGCTGAGTTGGGCTGAGCCGTGCCGTGCTGAGTTGGGCTAAGTCGAGCTGAGTGGGGCTGTTGGAGTTGCATTTCGACTACAACCGCGCTGAACCGTGCTGGCTGGAAGTGGGTGGACACATTGGGTGGAGTTAGCGAAAGTGGGTGGACGTCAGGTGATGTCGTTATGCGGCACAAACAGTGACATCAGTGATCTTTTAAGCGGTAGTCTCACAACCCGGAGAGTAAACAATAAACATGGAGGACATGGTGTCGTTAGTGTTGCTGGTCTTGGTGCTGTGGCTTGTTGTCACCGACAACGCCAACAGATACTGGCAAGAGCGTATAGATGAGGCGAGGTGCATAAGGCTTCATAATTCTCGTAATTCGTAATTCTCCTTCTTCCGGGTTTACGGTGTTTACAGATCCCAGTGTGCTCGCGGGGCGTGTGTGGGCATGTGAGGACACTCCTCCTCACCAATCAGTGCACAGGGGAGTGTCTGCTCACGCCCCCAGCCTCACTCGGCACGGTTTGGCTCGCTTCAGCCCCACTCCAAAACCGTGCGAGTTTTAGGGGCTAAGCAGGGCTGAAGCGAGCTGAGTCGTGCTGTTCTTAGATAGTCGAAACGCGAGCCGTGTCGGGCTGAAGTGAGCTGAAGCGAGCTGAAGTGAGCTGAAAAAGGGTAGTGGAAAAGGGCCATATTTCTGTCTGCCTATTAGTCAATATTTATAATATAATACCAGGACGTCAAGGATGTAGTCGCTCATCTGGTCTGATATCAAAACAACCATGACTACCAAAACATCAAACAGAACTGAAATGTGATGATGTGAGAGAGGACCAAGCCATCCGTCCATTATCTGTAGCCGCTTATCCTGTTCTACAGGGTCACAGGCAAGCTGGAGCCTATCCCAGCTGACTATGGGCGAGAGGCGGGGTACACCCTGGACAAGTCACTGGGTTATACACACAGAGACAAACAACCATTCACACTCACAATCACACCTACGGTCAATTTAGAGCCACCAATTAACCTAACCTGCATGTCTTTGGGGGAAACCAGAGCACCCGGAGGAAACCCACGCAGACACGGGGAGAACATGCAAACTCCATACAGAAAGGCCCTCATTGGCCACTGGGCTCAAACCCAGAACCTTCTTGCTGTGAGGCAACAGTGCTAACCACTACAGCACCGTGCCGCCAGAGGACCAACCTCCACAACAAATTGTTTACAACAGGAAAATCAACAAAGGACTAAATTTTGTCTATCTAACACAAAAGCTGTACAATACTTCCTTTCTCTTTAGGCAGTTGTTGAAACAGGATTATTTTCTCATGTTATTTGCCATTTTCACTTCATTCTCACAGTCCTGTCTTAACAATATTTATTGGTCACATAATTCACGGTCACAATATTCATGCAGCTTGCAACCAATAAATATTGTTAAGACATGACTGTGAGAATGAAGTGAAAATGGCAAATAACATGAGAAAATAATCCTGTTTCAACAACTGCCTAAAGAGAAAGGAAATATTGTACAGCCTTTGTGATAGATAGATAGATAGATAGATAGATAGATAGATAGATAGATAGATAGATAGATAGATAGATAGATAGATAGATAGATAGATAGATATGAAAAAGAGAGATACACTGTATAAGAGAAAAACTGAAATAATCTCCAGTGAAATAATTAGTAGTAAAAGAGCCGTTTAAAAATGATCAGAGACTGAACTGGAAAAGGGAAGAAAAAAACAATAACAGTGAAGCGGAGTGCTATAAAGATATGTAAGGAATGGGGGTAAAGTTGAGAAAATAAGAGGAGGTAATGAAAGAAAAAAGTCAGGAGATACTTTTCTTGGAACAAGTTTGATCGGATAAGATGGTTTAACATGCGATGTGAGTGGTAAGTTGGCTTCACTCGGCTCTACAGCAGGGAATAGGCTATGAGCTCTCCACATTTTATATAGAGCTCAGTGTGTTATCACCTTCTTCTTCGGGGGCTTGTCCTCCTTTCAGACCACGCCCTCTGCCACTGCTGGTAGGCCAGGTGGGGGAACTACAGTAAAGTTGTTGTGCGCATGCCTATAGTTTGTGCACTCCAGCTGAAGGAGTGCAGTGTGCAGGAGAGCAGTGTGATAGTCATCATGTTGGGTTACTTGATTATTGCTGTGTTTTGTATATGCCTTTTTTTCCACTTACTCAGGATCCAGACGCCCAAGAACTTCCCCCCTGGGCCACGACCCATCCCCATATTTGGGAACTTGTTTCAGCTGGACATCAGAAATCCTCTGAAAGACTTTGAAAAGGTATGGCATGATATTATTTACCTCTCCCACTATGGAGTAAGCAGGGGAGGTATTGTTTTTGGTCGGGTTTCTTTGGTTTTTTTTTTTTTTTAGCAACATTACAGGAAAACGTCTGGACCAATCTTCATGAAACTTTCAGGATAGATGGGCATTGGTCTCAAATACAGTGGTGCTTGAAAGTTTGTGAACCCTTTAGAATTTTCTACAACCCCGATTCCAAAAAAGTTGGGACAAAGTACAAATTGTAAATAAAAACGGAATGCAATGATGTGGAAGTTTCAAAATTCCATATTTTATTCAGAATAGAACATAGATGACATATCAAATGTTTAAACTGAGAAAATGTATCATTTAAAGAGAAAAATTAGGTGATTTTAAATTTCATGACAACAACGCATCTCAAAAAAGTTGGGACAAGGCCATGTTTACCTCTGTGAGACATCCCCTCTTCTCTTTACAACAGTCTGTAAACGTCTGGGGACTGAGGAGACAAGTTGCTCAAGTTTAGGGATAGGAATGTTAACCCATTCTTGTCTAATGTAGGATTCTAGTTGCTCAACTGTCTTAGGTCTTTTTTGTCGTATCTTCCATTTTATGATGCACCAAATGTTTTCTATGGGTGAAAGATCTGGACTGCAGGCTGGCCAGTTCAGTACCCGGACCCTTCTTCTACGCAGCCATGATGCTGTAATTGATGCAGTATGTGGTTTGGCATTGTCATGTTGGAAAATGCAAGGTCTTCCCTGAAAGAGACGTCGTCTGGATGGGAGCATATGTTGCTCTAGAACCTGGATATACCTTTCAGCATTGATGGTGTCTTTCCAGATGTGTAAGCTGCCCATGCCACACGCACTAATGCAACCCCATACCATCAGAGATGCAGGCTTCTAAACTGAGCGCTGATAACAACTTGGGTCGTCCTTCTCCTCTACGGCGTCCCTGATTTCCATAAAGAACTTCAAATTTTGATTCGTCTGACCACAGAACAGTTTTCCACTTTGCCACAGTCCATTTTAAATGAGCCTTGGCCCAGAGAAGACGTCTGCGCTTCTGGATCATGTTTAGATACGGCTTCTTCTTTGAATTATAGAGTTCTAGCTGGCAACGGCGGATGGCACGGTGAATTGTGTTCACAGATAATGTTCTCTGGAAATATTCCTGAGCCCATTTTGTGATTTCCAATACAGAAGCATGCCTGTATGTGATGCAGTGCCGTCTAAGGGCCCGAAGATCACGGGCACCCAGTATGGTTTTCTGGCCTTGACCCTTACGCACAGAGATTCTTCCAGATTCTCTGAATCTTTTGATGATATTATGCACTGTAGATGATGATATGTTCAAACTCTTTGAAATTTTACACTGTCGAACTCCTTTCTGATGTTGCTCCACTATTTGTCGGCGCAGAATTAGGGGGATTGGTGATCCTCTTCCCATCTTTACTTCTGAGAGACGCTGCCACTCCAAGATGCTCTTTTTATACCCAGTCATGTTAATGACCTATTGCCAATTGACCTAATGAGTTGCAATTTGGTCCTCCAGCTGTTCCTTTTTTGTACCTTTAACTTTTCCAGCCTCTTATTGCCCCTGTCCCAACTTTTTTGAGATGTGTTGCTGTCATGAAATTTCAAATGAAATTTCAAAATGTCTCACTTTCAACATTTGATATGTTGTCTATGTTCTATTGTGAATACAATATCAGTTTTTGATATTTGTAAATTATTGCATTCCATTTTTATTTACAATTTGTACTTTGTCCCAACTTTTTTGGAATCGGGGTTGTATATTTCTGCATAAAAATGACCTAAAACATCAACAGATTTTCACACAAGTCCTACAAGTAGATAAAGAGAACCCAGTTAAACAAAGGAGACAAAAATATTATACTTGGTCATTTATTTATTGAGGAAAATGATCCAATATTACATATCTGTGAGTGGCAAAAGTATGTGAACCTCTAGGATTAGCAGTTCATTTGAAGGTGAAATTAGAGTCAAGTGTTTTCAATCAATGGGATGACAATCAGGTGTGAGTGGGCACCCTGTTTTATTTAAAGAACAGGGATCTATCAAAGTCTGATCTTCACAACACACGTTTGTGGAAGTGTATCATGGCACGAACAAAGGAGATTTCTGAGGACCTCAGAAAAAGCATTGTTGATGCTCATCAGGCTGGAAAAGGTTACAAGAGCATCTCTAAAGAGTTTGGACTCCACCAATCCACAGTCAGACAGATTGTGTACAAATGGAGGAAATTCAATACCATTGTTACCCTCCCCAGGAGTGGTTGACCAACAAAGATCACTCCAAGAGCAAGGCTTGTAATAGTCGGTGAGGTCACAAAGGACCCCAGGGTAACTTCTAAGCAACTGAAGGCCTCGCTCACATTGGCTAATGTTCATGAGTCCACCATCAGG